>NC_083360.1:74158766-74276266 GCF_030254825.1 Meriones unguiculatus | reverse complement strand
TGGGAAAAAATCATAGAGAGTAAGAAGTCTGTAGGACAGATAGACACACAGAAAGTAGGAAGGAGGGAAATTTAGTTTGAAGGGCTTTTAAGACAGCACAGAGAAAGAGAAGGAGCTTTATTCTTTTGGGATGTTGCTATGTAGGAAAGTCAGCTGGGAGCTTTCTCTACCTGTCTGAGCCAGCATCTGACTCCTGAGTCTTCATTGCTAAATTCAAATGATTGGGATTTTGTATTAAAACAACATCCTTGGTCTCCTTCAAATTCATGATTTCTTCTTTTTTTTTTTAAACCAATTGTTATGACATGCAATAATGCCTATACATACCTATTTACACATGTATATATACATGTATGTTTATATGTATGTAAATATGTATATATGTATATACACATATAAATATATATTTGTGTATGTGTATACACACACACACACACACACACATATATTCCTAAATGTAAACTGTTCAGTCTATATAATGCTACCTGTGTGTATGCTTTCAAGACTAACTGTTTGGCACTGGACAACCAATTGATCTGCTATTCCTTCCCTTGAGAAGACAACTACTTCTTTTACTCCCAGCTTTCCTCAGTTGCCTGTGGTTCTTTGTGTAAAGTTGAGGCCTTATGGCCTGTTGCTCTCCACTCAGAAGTAGTCTGGGATGTGGCTACTGGCTCCAGGAGAAAAAACAGAGGGACCCCAAGATCTGAAGTTCCATTTCTCTCAGGAATGGCTAGAGTGATTTAGGGCGCTAGACAAGGTTCCTGGTCTCACTGGGGGAGGTAAAAGTGAGTTTTTCACTGTGTGTTACAGTTTACTCTTTTAAATGAGCCTGCCAGTATCAGATGATACCGAAGTGTTTACAGCCCTTTGGCTAAGCCATTGTATTAAAGGCAGGGGTTTGGGCAAAAGCCTGTGCCTGGTCAGCTTATAGTCAAAACACAGCCCTGGCAAGGCTCAGGCCCAGCGGGCTAGAAAGTGGGTCTAGGTCGGGTGGGTGCTTGGCTGGAAGTCAACACCAAGCTCATAGAGATTGGGCAGGCTCCAGCAAGTCTGGCTTGTAGCTAAGCCCTGGGAGTTTAGCGGAAATCTCCAGGGAGGAGGGGAGCCCTCCCTTCCCCAGAATAAATGTTGAATCTCAGGTGGCCATGGTGGAAAGCTGATGGTATCATGTAGCATGCAGTACATTTATTTCATGTGAAATTAGGGATTTATAAACCTTGGCCAGTAGGAGGGGTCAAGGGTTAATGTGTTTGATTCAGTGGGGCTAGAGGTACTAAGGATATTTGATTTGCGTGTAGTGGCTCAGTATCTCATTTACATGCAGTAGCACAGTCCCATCACAAAAAGGAGAACATAGTACTTAATTATCCTGTAGGTGGGGGAAATTTTCCAGGTATAATTGAAGGTCATTGGTTGAAAACCAAGACAGCAAGATATCTTACTAGCATAGGATGGGTATCTCCAGGAATCCCCAGGTGCTTGCTAAGCTGGTTTCTTATCAGGAAAGGGATGGCCTGTGATCTTCCCTAAGGGCTATGTGATGATCCTTAGAGGTTTTAAGAGTTCAGGTAGAGAGGGATCCCTGCTGAGAAAGGGAGTCCACTATTATAGACTGAGCTCAGAGGCTATCAGGAAATGTCAGACTTTGATTTTATACATCAGAGTCCCACATGGCCTTTCCCCCACTCATTTTGGCATGTCTACTGGTGTATTCTTGTTCAGCTCATATTTGGGCAGTTATGCTGGTAAAACTTCATGGGTGTAGCTTCTGATATTACTAGGAGACATAATCTTGCAACAAACTCCCTGGTTTCTCTGTCTCTTAGAATTATCCTGCTCCCTCCTCATCTGCATTGTTCCCTAAGTCTAAGCTTCAGTGGCATTTTGTAGATGTATACATTGAGAGTGGGCTCTCCAGCTCTGCATTTTGATTGGTTGTGGTTTTCTGAAGTGGTCTCCATCTGTTGCAAAGAAAAGTTTCCTTGATGAGGATAAAGACTACACTTGTCTGTGGGTGTAAGGTCAAATGTTTATAGATTGTTGTTAGGGATCAGAAGCCACCATGCTAGCTTCCAAAGAGACGTTTCTGCCTTAATTGCTGTTCTATTGTGATGAGACACCATGACCAAGGCAACTTTTAAAGACAGCATTTAATTAGGGGTTTGCTTACACTTTCAGAGGTTTAGTCCATTTTCATTATGAAGAGGAACATGGCAGCACACACAGAGACATGGTGCTGGAGCAGTAGCTGACAGCTATATAAGGAAAGGGGGGAGGAAGAGAGACTGACTTTGGGGTTGACATGGGATTTTGAGATCTCAAAGCTCATCCTAGTGACATGTTGCCTAAGCACTTTACTCCTCCCAAATAATGTTACTCCCTGGTGATGAAACATTCAAATATTTGTGCCTATGGGGGTCTTCTTATTCAAATCATCACATTACACTCCCTGGCCCTCATAGGTTCATAGCCATATCATAATTAAAAAAAAAATGCATCCAGTCCAATTTCAAAAATTTCCATAGTTTGTCTCAACATTGCTTCAAAGTCCAAAGTTCAAAATCTCTTTTGAGACTCATGGCAATCTTTTAACTGTAACTCCCAGTAAAATCAAAATAAAAAAGATAATCACATACTTCCAACATACAATGACACATAATATACATTACTATCCCAAAAGAGAGAAAAGGGAGCATAGTGAGGAAATGTTGGATCAAAGCAAGATCAGAAGCCATCAGGGCAAACTCCAAATTCTGTTTCTCTATGTCTGATGCCAAAACACTCTTCAGATCTTCAACTTCTCTCAGCTTTATTGACTAGGACACACTTTTCTCTTGCTGGTTCCACACACAGCCTGCAGCTTTACTCAGCAGCTATCCCAGCTCTGGCACCTCCAACATCTAGGGGTTTCCAAGGCAATTCACATTTCTTTCTACATTCATAGTTTCACTCAGTGGCCTCTCTGGGTCTCTATGTACAAATCTGACACACATCTGATCTCCACGGCTCTCCTTAGTTGTGGAGGGAGATTCTACAACCTCTTTGCTGTGTCTTTGACTCTGAAGCCAGAACCCTGTGGCTGGAGCTGCCAAGTTCTACTGCTTGACGGGGCTGGAACTTGGTGCCCTTGTTCAATTACTTTTGCATCATCTTTCTGTTTTTGATGGCTTCCTTTGCTGCTTAAAATTTTCTTTAATTCTTTTCTACAAGTTAGAAGCTTAGCTAGGTGAGGTCTTGACTGACATCACTACTTCCTTTATTTCATTTAGCATCAGAATTATTATTTTCTTTTTTTTAAGCATTGATCTCCTTGAGCACTGGACTTAGCTCCATTATACTTCCGGGTGCTTTTTATTCTGCTCAAACTACATTTTACATCTTTCCTTGCTCAGCTTGCGCCTTTTCTTTATGGATCTACCTAGGACTGACCACTAATAGCCACATAACAGAGTCAATGTTAGGCTGTCTCAAAATCTTTTATGTCAGTGCCATTAATTCCAAACTCTTTAACTTAGGCACTTTTTTTTTTTTTTTTTTTTTTTTTGCACAAGGGCAAAAAGCAGCCATGTTCTTTGCCAAAATACCACAAGAAAAGTCTCTAAACCTCTTACAAATATTTTTTTCACCTAAAACCTTTGAACCAGGTCCATACATTCCACCCTATCCTCAGCATCACTCTCTTCCATACTGCTATTAGGAAGGCTCAGGAAGTCCCACTTAAAGTGCCCAAAGTCTTCTATATTCCTCCAACAAACAGCACAATCAGGCCTATTGTAGCAATATCCCATTCCCTGGTATCAGTTTCTGTCCTAGTCACTGTTCTATTGCTATCAAGAGACATCAAGACGAAGGTAACTTTTATATAAGAAAGCATTTAGTTGAGGGATTGTGTACACTTTCAGAGGTTTAGTCCATCTTAATCATGGCAGGGAGCTTAGCAACAGACATACAGAGCAGTAGCTGAGAGCTACATCCTGCTCTGTGGGCAGAATGGGAAAGAGAGAGAGAGAGAGAGAGAGAGAGAGAGAGACTCTGGGTTTTCATTGGCTTTAGAAATCTTAAGGCCCACCCCCAGTGACACACTTCCTCCAGCAAGGCCACACCTCCTAAGCCATTTAATCCTTTCCATCCTTTCTCTGAAGACTAATCTAAGAATTCAAATATATGAGTTTATGGAGACTATTCTTATTCAAACTACCACAACCACTAACAGTCCTATCCAGCTATGACACCTATGAACCATATCAACAACCAGCATGGGGCTATAACACTAACTATGAAGTAGTGGCATGTATACCTTGACAGTAACCAACAGCACTCTAATTGAACTTAAGACATGCTCAATAAGAAAAAAACAATACTGGAAATCTAGTAATTTCTCACTGCTCTCAGTAAAGTCACATTATTGGAGGAGAGTCTAATAAATTTTAAAAATTACCAACAATCTGAAATTCAGGTTTACCTGAGCATCCTATACTTTGTCTGGCAATATTGCCCTAAATGGATACATTTGTCATTCAAGTATACTCCCCAAAGTTTGGTGTATTCATTTAGTTGTGTTGTGCTGTCTCCTGACCCTGGACAAAAGCAAAGAGGTGAAGGAATCAAATTATTAATTGTCTCACTTTGCTAAGCACCTGCCATTTCCTCATTGCTTCACTCTCCAAGTGTGGCTGTGGCGAGCCACATGGCTTCTTAGACACATAACATCTCAAGCCTGATTTCAGACCTAAAAAGTGTTTCTATTAAAGTAATTGACACCTTTGGTCAGGCACCTGTAAGAAAGGAATAGTCTAACACTGTATTTTTTTTTCCAAAAATGGTAAATGATGCATTTAGAGTAGGGTTAGGTGGACAGAAAAACTGAGCATAAAGTGGGGATTTCTGAACTGTTCTCTTGCATCATCCTTGCATATTAGTTGCAATGCTGAGCTTATGTTACATTCTTATTAATGCAAGTCCATAGTTTTTACAAGGGTTGTGTTGTACTTCTCATTATTGGGTCAAACAATGGTTTCACTCTCTCCCAAATCCTCTCTGCTCCACTTAACTCTCCTTCCCTCTCCTGTTGCTCTGGTTTGTTAAAAACAAACAAACAAAAATAGCAAACAAAGAGAAAATGATCTTTCTTTAAGGACAATTGTGTTTTCAATGATGAAATGGATACAGAGAGTAAGTGATTTGCCCAAGGTTGCTAAGCTAACACATGTAGAGCTGAGTTTCCAACCCAAGTCTGTCTTTCTTCCCAAGCTGGGTTTTCTAAGATAGCCAGGCAAGGGGATGTTAATACTCTTAGAGGTTTAGGTGATGGCTTCTATTGTAGTCTCTGTTGGGACTTCAGGAATAAGGAACTGTTTGACCTACTGAGGCTTCCATGGAGGCCCAGCTCTTGAGCTGTACTGTAGTTGAACTTCCAAGGTAGATCTCTTCGTAAGTTGTTCTGTGCTTCGTTCAAGTAATTTACAGTTTACAAATGGGAAAACTGAGAAATGCTAACAGCCCTGAATGGGTTTCCTAATTATCCCTTAATCAACCGCTAATGGGCCTCAGTTGGTAGCCCTAGGCGTCTGCTAGAGATCCAGCTGGCTGAAGTTAAGGGAAAGCTGAAGTACTGCTGCCCTTACCAATGGGAAGAAGGAAGGCGTGGTGGAAAGTGTCTTTTCATTTTTCCTGCCCTGCCCTGCCCTTTCCTCCTAATGTTCCAGCACAGCCATGAGACATCTTGAGAGAAGCCAAGGTAGTCATAGCAGTAAGGTGCTAAACAAGGAATGAGCTGTTTATCGAGGAGAGAGAGTCAGCCAACAAATGACCACTGTAGGTTCACAAAGTGTCAGCGATTGTGTTGAGTCTTTTTTTTTTTTAATCTTGTGAAGATGGGTGTTGAAGGAAGAGGTAAGTAAAGATATGTGTGTAGATAGGAGAATTCACAGACCATGCATGGGAGAGGAAGTCATGAATCAGATGGACCTATAGGCTGGCAGAAAGAACAGAAAGTTAACATTGCTGAGCACGCTCTAAGACAGTCGTTGGGTTAATTAACATTAAAATGATATATTTGGGGGAGGTTCTGAGCATTGAACCCAGGTCCTCATGCATATTAGACAATGCTACCTACTGAGCTGTATCTCTAAGACAGTTTAATAATTTAGTACTTCTAATAGCAGCTGCCGTGACTCATGTACCTGTGATGCCTATTAGATCATCAAAATGACCCTTCAAATGGAGTTTTACTATTTTATACACAGTAAAGCTAAAAGTCACAGGAGTTGCTAGCACCTGATCACTGGAACTCTATCGCTTTCTGGACCATAAGGCTGATATGTACTCTGTGACTCCTTTCGTTATTTCATTAGCTTAGATTTCTAGATAATGCAACACAGATACGTATTTTAAAGGTCAAAAATAAGGGGAAATAAAATCCAATAAAATCCTCTCTCAGTAAAGACCCAGCCAGGAGAATTATTTTAACAGATATAATTTAAAATAAAGAATTGCTGCCTGGGAATTTAAGGATTTAAATGGCAAAAAGATACATAGCTTTGGGGTAAAGACCCTCACAGAGCTGAAACTCGGACTCTGAAAAGGAAGACTGATGATGTCCCAGAGTTTGAAGGGCAAGTTGAATTTACCTGGGCCACAGACTTGGAGACACAGGTTGGCTGGTGTCACCGAGAGGGCACAGTGAGGCAGATTCTATGTGTTGGAAAAATGAAAAGTGGTTTGGATTCAACTGCTGCCTGAGTTAACAGATAACTGGGTGACCACACTGAAATGTGGCACATAGTCCTAGCCCTGGCATGTCAAAATATGCCTCGTGGTATAGTGAGAAGAAAATGAAGCCTTCAAGCACTTCGAACTAGTTTAGCACTTTTAACTAGTTTCTTTTTCAGTCCATTAATATTGTCACAAGACTGACTGTCTCAATACATAAATTATGCAAGCATTTCTTCACTTAAATCCACAGTGGTTCTGATTCCTCTTACAGAAAAAGCCACATTTTATCCCTCATGCCCTAAGCCTTGTCCTAAACTGTTCCCCTTAAGAGCTACCACTGTCCTTTTGAGTTTCTTCACAACCATGAGCTCCACATCACCTCAGGGAACCTCAGGCTCAGCTCTTCCTTGCCACGCTCTCCTGCAATGCTTAGTCCAGCACTTTTTCACCCTCACAGCACATCTTTTTGTTATCCCACATCCATGTCTACATGAGCATCCTTGCACCATTTTTCTTATGGTATAGTTCATATGTTTATGTATAATTTAAACTGCTTCATGCAGTTAAAACTATTTAATATCTATTTGCCCGTTAGATTTTGAGCTTCAAGAGAGAAGTCCTGTTTATTTTATTCTCTTACATAGCACAGGTTCTGACATACAGTCATGATTCTGAAGTACTTGTTGAGCCAGGTGTAGGCTTTTCTGTAGTTCCTGTGTTGTTGAGTCATATTACACTTAGGACACACAGGCACCTCCTTCTCCATGCCTCACACAATGGTGGGTAATCACATGCAAGGATGAACCATCCCTGCCTCTTCATTTATAGAGACTACCCAAATACAGGGTCATTTACAGATCTTATGGATACGTTGGTGCATTTCCAGTCTCTGATCTGGAGCTGGTGGTGGCCCACCCTGGAGTGGAAATTAGGGAGGCTGTAACCACAGCTAAGCAAAGCATGTTAACAATAATCACATACCACATTTAAAAAAAAAAAAAAGCAAAAACAAAAACAAAAAACAATGAAAAGCAAAAGCAATGGATTGCCTGGCTTTGGAACCCAGTTCCACCATTAGTAGTACCCACGTGACCTTGGGAAAGGCACTTATTCTTATTGTATTTCAGTTTATTGAGTATTCATATAAGGTTCAGTACAAACATAGTTGCTAATGGCAAAAACAAATAAAGAAACTTATCTACGTCTCTGCAAAGAAATATAAACATCCAGTGGATCTCACCACATGCCCTTTAGTTAGCCATTTGCCTGTAATAAACCATACTTACTGCCTGTCACTCACTTCTAAAATAGTTTCTTATGCAGTGTCCCATAATCTGAAATCTTTCTTTTCTGTCTCTATCACACATGCTTCAGCCTGTCTGCCTTTTGCCCATCTTACCCTCAAGTATAACTCTCAAATGTTCCCATCTCAAGATGATTTTTATAACTTAATTTGGATCTTTTAAATGAACAGTATATTTCTCAAACCACATCTCAGGCCTGTGCTTTTTGTTTGTTTGTTTTGTTTTGCTCATGAGACTTTAGGACACAAAGTTGGCTTGGTAGTGATTGCTTAATTCCATTCCAACACAAGATAGAAGGCCCTTTTGTATTGATTTAAGAAGTTGTGGCACAGAGGGGCCTCTGAAAGGCTCTACCCTGCAGGGTATCAAAGCAGATGCTGAGACTTATGGCCAACCTTTGGGCAGAGTGCAGGGAATTTCATGAACTAAGTAGGAAATAATAAGACATGGAGAGGACAGGAGCTCCACAAGGAGAGCAACAGAACCAAAAAAATAAAAATAAAAAAATAAAAAATCTGGGCTCAGGGGTCTTTTCTGAGACGGATACTCCAACCAAGGACCATTGATGGAGATAACCTAGAACCCCTGCACAGATGGTGCCCATGGCAGTTTAGTGTCCAAGTGGGTTCTGTAGTAATGGGAATAGGGACTGTCTCTGATATTAACTGATTGGCCTGCTCTTTGATCACCTCCCCCTGAGGGGGAGCAACCTTACCGGGTCACAGAGGAAGACAGTGCAGCTACTCCTGATGAGACCTGATAGGCTAGGATCAGAAGGAAGGAGAGGAAGACCGCCCCTATCGGTGGACTTGAGGAGGGGCATGCATGGAGAAGGGGGAAAGAGGGTGGGCTTGGGAGGGGAGGAGGAAGAGGGCTACGGGGGCGGGGGGGATACAAAGTGAATAAAGTGTAATTATTAAAAAGTAAAATAAAAAATGGAAAAAAGAAGTTGTGGCAGTTTTCACTTGAGACAGTAATTTTAGCTAGATTTAATGTCACAAGAATTAAAAAAAATCAAATATGGAAGAAGATTATTATTCACCAATATCTATTATTTCCCTCCTTTTAATGCTAGAACTTTATTCTAACTTTTAACTGCACATTTATTTGGCTACCTGTGTAGGGATTGCATTTTCCAGTCCCCTTGTAGCTAGGCAGTGTCCTGTGGATATGATAAAGTTAATGGGATATGTATGGACATCATGTGTGAAGTTTTAAGTTATTTACTTAATATAATTTTTCCTCAAGTGTATTTCATTCCAAATTATGTATGTGTTGGGTTGTGGGTGCAGGATATGTGCATATCACTGTAGACCGTATGGGATGCTGGAAGCTTCTCTCTGGAACTGGAGGTAGAGGAGGCGATGAGCTGACGAGCATGGCTGTGGGCATGAAAACAGGTCCTCTGTGAGAGCAGCAAGTGCTTTTTTGCTTGTTGTTGGTTGGTTTGGTTTGGTTTGGTTTTAGAGACAGGATTTCTCTGGGTTGCTTTGGCTGTCTTGGACTCACTTGGTAGACCAGGCTGGCCTCAAACTCACAGAGATCCTCCTGCCCCTGCCTCCAAGAGTGCTATGAAGACAGGTGTGCACCGCCATGCCTGGATTGCAGCAAGTGCTTTTCACCTCTGAGCCAGATCTCCGGCCCGAAAGTCATGTACTTGGAAAACAAAACAAAACAAAAACCAGTGAGATGGCCCAGTGGGTAAAGGTGCTTACTGCTAAAACTGGGGGAACTTAAGTCCCATTCCTGAAACATACGTGGAAGAAGGAAAGAACTGTTTCTTACAAGTTGTCCTCTGACCTCCACACGCATGAACCTGACCGGCTAAACCTAAACCCTGTCCAGTGTTAAGCTGCAAGGGCCTCTTGCCTTTCTCCTTTCCTGTTATGGGGTCCCATGCTAAGAGAAGGAAATGGAGTGCTAGTTCACCACATCTGACAAAGCAAGAGTTGTCAGATCCTGAGGGCAGGCGGACAGTCCACAGGTATGAGAGCATCCTGTGTCCGGTTGTTAGTTAACACAGTGAGCGTGCATGCTTTCAAAGAGTTCTCCCAGGCAACTTACAACACAACATTTCGGTAATGAAGGTAAGGACCTCCTGCCTCAAATATGGCCCCAGGGTAGACTGAAGAAAACAGCAGAGGCAGGAATGTCTTTCTGTTTTCCTTCAGCTCTTTTCTCCTGAGGCAATTTAGAGGGAAGGATGTTTCTAACTTGCTAGAAGCAAGTCATAAGGCACTCATCTGAAAAGTACCCTCCCTACACCCAGGGACAGCACCCCCCTCCCCACCACCTGTTTTCTTGTTCTTAGGTCTCACTGTTCTGTCAGTAGCACTGTCCACTGCTTAGCTGACCTATTTGTTATTTGCTGTTCTGGGTCTTCATTTCCTAATGAAGGTTCCTATGTACATAAAATGCTTTATAATTAAATATTATTACATGCATTAGTATTCATTGATGCACCTGTATGTTCTTCTTTTGTTGCTCTTCCTTGAAGAAGGTGGCTGCAGCCATGAACCTGGTGTGGGTGAGTAGAAGGGTTCTTCCTCTCAACAGAGGAACACCTGGAGTTCTGCGAAGGGCGAGTTAAAGCTTCCCGCCCAAGCCCACACACATACGGGAACAGGAGTGATGTTCAGGGAAGCCCTGGGCAGGCGATGCCTGAACTAAGTTCTAGTGGAGATGCATCACAGCTTTGTGACGGAGCACTTGGACTCTGGTGTGAGATCATGCTGAACCTCATCCTGACAATTATTACCGAGGACCTCAAGGAAGCTCAGTATAAGCCTGATGAGAGAGAGAGAGAGAGAGAGAGAGAGAGAGAGAGAGAGAGAGCTATTGTTAGAAAAGAATGAGTAGGGATGGTGGTTTGGAAGAAAATGGCTCCCAGAGGCCCATCGTGACTGGCCTGTTAGGAGGCTTGGCCTGTTGGAGTAGGTGTGTCTTTGTTGGAGGTGTGTCACTAGGGGCTGAGCTTTGATGTCTCAGAAGCTCAAGCCAGTTCTCCTCCTGCTGCCTGGGGATCAAGATGTAGAACTCTCAGCTCCTTCTGTTAGGCCCAGCACGAGCCTAAATATAAGAAGGTATGAAGAGAACTCAGGAAACTGATCATCCATCAATGCAAAATCACAAGAGGTTTATTCTGACCATTGCGCAATGGGGTCACCCCTGCTGGTCATCAAGGAGTGGCACCAGGAGACAAAGACCTTAGGTTTTTAAAAGACAAGGCATGGGGAATTCTAGGGGTTGCCTTCTTGGCAATTCATGATTGGATGAGGTATTTAACTTTTAAAATAATTGGTTGGTTCTGGGCACCCTTAGGTCTAGTCAGCCCTGTCGTAAATATCTGATTTTCAAGTCAGTTTGGAATTTCCTGCCATATGAGATATAGCCACAGTTAAAGGTAGGAGAATGATTAACTCATCCCGAGTCTGTTCTGAGGAGTGGGGGTTACAGGCTTTGGATCAAAGATCAGGAGAAGGATTGGGGCCATTTGGCCCAGTTTCCAAACAAAGCTCATCTCACAGGCGCCAGCCGGTGATTTTCTCTCCATTTAGTAGAGATCTCTGCTTGTTCTCTTCCTTATCTCTGCCCTCACAGATGGTTAATGTCAGGAACTTTTACATTCCTTGGCTCTCTGGAGAAGCACTAAGAGGCTTTAATTAACATGGGCCTAAAACTTGAAAATATAAGTTATAAGGCAATTAAAGAAACATAGGTTACAAAGTTAGTCTGATTCTTTCACTTCAACACACCATGTCTGCCTGTGCACTGTCATGCTTCCTGTCATGATAATAGACTCAACCTGTGAACTGTAAGCCAGCCCCAATGAAGTGTTCCCATTTATAAGAGTTGCCCTGGCCATGGTGTCTCTTCACAGCGATAAAACCCCAAATATGGCAGTTGGATTTCCTATTCCATTCCTTACAAAACTCAGTGTTTCATTTAAAAAAGTTATGACACTCACTTGCAACAATGTTAGTCGGGCGTGTGAAGTTATAAGAGGAGTTCCTCCCAGAGTCACCCCACAAGCAGCTTGGTAGAGCCTCAGCTGAGCTTTGCTCCATGGCCCACCTTTTAGCTGTCAGCCAGATCATTTTTCTTGCCTCTTGGCTGTTTCTTGCTCATACTTTGCCACCAATTTCAAGAGAATCCTTTTCGTCCTAAGGACTTTGTCATTCGTATGTTTCCCACTCAGCTGCCTTTGGCCTCAGAATCTCCCAAGTTCTCAAGGGTTCCTTGACTCCAGCCTTGAGGCCTTGGAGTGAGAGCCTTTCTATGAGCTGTCCCCTCTGCCAGCCTGTGTGGACTCAGACAGCTCTTAAGCCAGAGAGTAAACCCCAACCTGTAGGGTGTATTCAGCTCAAGGCAGGGAGCTAAAGTTTAATTACTGTGCTTAAGAGATTAAAAATGCCTCTGACCTGTAAGCCTCCCTTGCCCAAGGGCAGGAGACCTTTCTGACATGCAGGGAGCTGTGGTTCATGTAGGATGCCCAGCCTTGCCTTTTCACTTCTATGAAAAAAGGTGGGTTGCCCTGCCAGCACAGGATGTGAACAGGTAGGCAGGCGATATAAAGGCGGGAAGAATGTCGGAATGTGTGCTTGCCGCGAATTGGACGAAGGCAGGAAGTATACAGCCTTGTGAGGTTTGCCTTTATAAGCAATTCACAGCCATTCTCCGGGAATCCTGGCTATGGCCAGGTCCATTATCATGAACAGTATTTAATAAAGCTTCCTTCAATTGGACTCAAATTGTGGTAGTGGTCTTATTCTCTCTTGGTGAGATGAACAGTCTCCCGTACAGCATGTACAGGTATCATCTCATCCATGTGAGAAGACAGAGAGCTCAACACAGATTCCACAAAGAGCTGGTCTGCCTACCACCCACAAGAGCAACCAGTACAGGCCACTGACGTCCACCTTCATGTCACCACACAGAAGCCAACACCTGAGCAAAAGGGAACTAACATCTGAGGGGTTCTTAGCCCTCTCCTTTGCTTGTCTCTGAGTTTCCCAAAGTTCCTTGGTGTTGTGGCCCTCCGTGGTTTTGCCGCTTTCACTAGTTTTCTAATCTATCCTGGCTTTTTCTCAAATACATTTACAGTATGAGTTGTGGCCCGACCTGGGGCTGATGAGCCTGGTTTCCAGCTGAGAGTGTCTCTTACCCTACCCTTGCCCTAAGAGAGGGGCAAGTCTTGTCCCCTGTGATCTCAGACATAATGCTCAGAGGGCTAGAGAAGATTGTAGCCATGCTGCTGTGTTGAAAGATGGAATGCTGGAAGAGGTTCGCTTACCGTGTGGCTCTGAGACCTAGAACACATTTTCTTATGAATCAAATATAGAAAAACTGAGTTGCGGAAAACTGTAAACTGGAGAAGCAGGTTGGGATTTGAAGGTATGTATGAACTTTCCCCAAATGATCCCTTGCCCCTATTTGAAGAATCCAGGAGCTGGCTAATCTAGAGTCTTTAAAATGCTATGATGCATACAAATCACCAGAGGGCCTGTTGAAATGCCTGAGCTCCTGCGCATCTCTCAAGCTCCTACTGACACTGGTGCTGCAGAGTGGAGCAGGGTAGGACTGGTGATGTTCCCGAAGTCTCTTCTGGTTCCTGAGGCCTGTGCACTATTCATACTACAATGCTTTAACAACACTCCAAGTGTGTTTAAATACATATATTCATACACATAGTTGTCAAGTTGCACATATGAGCGATGATTAAATAGCTAGCCTGAGTAGACGATGCTCTCCAGTTTATTTGACGTGAAATTCGGGACTTTATAAACCTTGAGCAGTGGGGAGGGGCCTTGAGAGTAAAAGGAACTTTTATTCTTCTGCTGTAATTTATTCTTCTGTCTCCAAGGCTTACTGCCTCTGTCTGCTAACCTAGGCCTAGTCCTGGAAGCTTCTAGCCTCCATACAGTCTAACCTAGGCCTGGAATGTTTTTAGCCTCTGAGACATACTGCTGAATGGGCTCACCCTTTTTTGTTCTTTCTGAGCTCTGTCTGGCTCATTCAACTCACCTGTTCTGGCCCAAACTCCTCTCCCAGCTGACTGATTCAACCCGTGTTCTCTCTGACTCTGAATTGGCCTCACACTAACTCCAGCAATCTGCCCCAATCTTCTGCTCTGTTGTTCCCAGGGTAGTAATGATGTTGGCTTTAATTTCACCATGTATAGCATTTATTATGTCGAGATGTATTTCATTTATTCCCGAATTCATTTGGGAGGACTTTTATCCTAAAGGGGTATTCACATTTGTCAAATGAAATGATCGTATGTATGGTTGTATGTTGCATTACATTTACTGATTTCCGTTTGTTTAACTAACCATGCATTCCTGGGATAAAACCAACTTGATTTTCTTAGTCTCTTTTTGAATTGAATCTGTACATATTTGGGGGGAGCAGTTTCATTTGTGTTCATTGTGAAAATTGGTTTACTGTTTTGTTCTTTTATTGTTGTGTCTTTTTCTAGTTTTGGCATCAGATTAATACATTGTAACGCATTTGACAGTATTTTCTCATTCCCATTTTGTTTAAAAGTTTGAGGAATGCTGGTTTAGCTCTTATGTAAAGTTTTTGTTATAATTAGGAAGTTAATCCACACAATCTTGTGTTTTTCTTTGTAAGACGACTTTTTGCTACTTCTTCAATTTCACTGTTTATATGGATTGGGTTGTATTGTTTACATATTCTTGATTTCAGTAGGCCATGCACCTCTAAGAAAGTAGCCATTCGTTTAGGTTTTAAAGGTTTGGGGAATATATACAAATTTTCAAAGCATTCCACAAACAGTCTTCTGGATTTCCTTGATATTCATCATGACATTCTTATTTACATTTATTATTTTGGTCTCCTTTTTCTTTTTTCTGAGCTTCACTGGAGACTTTTCAATCATTCATTTTGTTGTTGTTGTTGTTGTTGTTGTTGTTGTTTTACAATAACAAACTTTTATTTGATTAATTCTATGTTTCTTTTAGTTTCTTTCATTAATTTCTTCCATAATTTTTATTGTTTCCTGGTAGCCAATGCTTTGAATTTGCCTGTTCTTGTATCCTAGAGCTTACAATACTTGTTGGGTTATTTATTTCAGTCCTTAGTTTTTCATGGAAGCACTTATAGCTATAAACTTTCTCTGAGAAAAACTAAAGTTGTATCCCAAATGTTCTGATAACTTATACTTTTAATTTCATTTGATTCCAGGAACTTTTAACTTTCTCTCTGTTTTCTTCAAGAATGTACTATTCTGTCTCCATGCATTTATGTAGTTTCTATAGTGTCTCTTGTTATTGATGTCCAGTTTCATTCAACTTTAATCTAATAATTATTTCAATAAATAATTATTTCAATCCTTTTGTTAATGAAAAACTTGCCTTGTGGCCTAGAGCATGATCTATTACAATCAAAATTATAAATGATGATGGAAAAATATATATTCTGTATCTGTTGGATGAAATATATTGTAGATATCTATTAAATCTTTTTTTTTCTGTCTATACTGAAATTTAATTATGGTGTCACACTGTTAATTTTTGTCTTGCCTAACTTATCTAAAGATTGGAAAAATAGTTGAAGTCATCCACTATTATTGTCCTTTTATGCACATTACTGTTTATGAAACTGAAAAATATTCAGTATACTATATATGTACAGAGAATCTATTCAATAAAAATATAGCAGAAAAATTTTCACACATACAAATGGAAATGGACATCTAAATGCAAGAGACATTTTGAGCTCCAGATAGACATGCTCAGAGAGGATTATTATAGTAAACATGTTAAAATATAAAGAAATTGTAACAATATGAAAAGTTAAGGGAAATTCCAGATCACCTATAAAGGCCAACACACCAAAACCCTATCAGAAGTCTCATCAGCAATTGTTGCTCTTGCAGAGGACCCCGGTTCATTTCCCAGCATCCATATAGCATACATACATATATATCAACAATATATAACAGTCACATATATGATATTATATATACGAACAATTCCCTTTTTTTAGTATTTTGTGACCGTCTTTATATTATCTAATTTTCATTTACAGTAGCTGTTATCAGATATCAAAATAGATATACCAGTTTGTTTCTAATTTGCATTTGCTTGATGGATTGACTACCAACCTTCAACTCTCAGGCTGTGGATGGGTGCCTTTGCCAGTGAATTATGCTTCTTGGAAACAACAGCTAATTGGATCTTGCTTTTTAATCCAGCCAACCAAATTCCATCTTGTCATTAAAGGTTATTATTGAGAGATGTTTACTAATTCCTGCACATCTGTTGGCTGTTCCTCTCATTGATCAGATCATTGTTTGTTCTTTTACTTCTCCCGTGGTAATATTAGGGGTTTGGTTGTTTACTGTATTGGATAGAAGCAATCCTTTATTTGGTCTCATTTGTTCATTTGCATCTCTCATGAAACTTACTCTTTCTTGTTCTCTTATGATTGCAGTTACTGTTCTTATGTCTCTCTGTACAGTATTTCTTCAAGTTGGGCGTGGTGGCACACACCTTTCATCCCAACACTCTGGGATGTAGAGGCGAGTGGATAACTGTGAGTTTGAGGCCAGCCTGGTCTACAGAGTGAGTCCAGGACACCCAAGGTTACACAGAGAAACCCTATCTCAAAAAACCAAAATAATAAAAACAAATCATCTTCTGTAATTCTGGCTTAGTGATTGTGGAATTAAGTATTTTGTGCTTACCTTGAAATATGCTATTTCTCTGTCAATTTTAAAACATAGCTTTGTAGTATATTTCAGCCTGATTTGGCAATTATTTACCTTCAGGGCTTGAAATATATTGTTCCATGCTTTTCTGGGTTTTGCAGATACTGATAAGAGATTTGATATTGTTTTGGTGCATTTACCTTTGTAGTTAATTTGTTATTTTTCCTTATCAACTTTTATTATTGTTATATTTAAACTTTAACATGTTTGCTCCAATATTCTTCTCTAATCATGTTTTTCTGGGGTTCTAAATACCTCTTGTAGTTAGATGCACATTTCCATCTGTATATTTGAAGAATCTCCTGCTATGTTTTCATTGAATAGATTTTCTTTATCTTTAGTTTTCAGCTCATCACCATCTAGTCTTAGAATTCTAGAGTTTGGTCTCTTGAATATATCTCAGAGTTCTTATACATTTTGGTCATGTTCATTGTATTTTGTTTTTTTGTTGTTGTTGTTGTTTTTCTTTATTGATGCTTGAATGGAGTATTTCCTGTAGCTTGTTCCACATAAGTCTCTTTTCAGAAAGAAAGAAAGAAAGTCTTCTGTGCTGGTGTCGGTTGTTGGTTTAGGGGCAAAGGGTGGCTCAGTAGTTAAGAGTATTTGTTACTCAAGCAGAGGACCTGGGTTCAGTTCTCAGCATTCACATAGCAGCTCACAACCCTTTTAACTACAGTTCCAGAGTATCTGAAGCTCTCTTCAGGCATGCACAGGCATCAGGCACACACATTGTTCAAACACATACATGCAAGCAAACACTCGTACGCATGCAATAAAAATAAATAAACTTTGTTTTAAGGACTCTTCTGGAAAAGAATCCCCATTTAATTTAAAAGACTCATGAGTTGCTCTCCTACATGAAGCATCCAATTACTGTCTTTAGCTAAATTAGTGTCCCAGTATATGAAGTCCTTATGATACTTTCCAAGTTCAACAAACAAATGTCACTAATTGCCCAGGGGCCCCAATCAGGACCACAGCATTCCCTGATAAGAAGGAGGCCTGAAGTCATGAGGGCATCATGCAGACCACTGCCCATGGTGATCTCCTTACATACTACTTGCATGATTGTAGAGATGCCCTGCAAAGTGGACTTGCCCTCTACCTGGAAGACTGGCCACAGTACCCTTGATACTCTCTTAAATGTGTGTTCATGCCTTTTCAAGTTGACCTCTCCCTCCTAAAGCTCTACTGCCTATAGGTGCTCAAGGCTCCAGCACCTGCAGCTGCCAGCCTCCAAGGGGGATTAAAGCTAGGATCAAGTAACTGCCTGCTTCTCGTCAATGCCTCTGTGCTGCTAGTTTTATGTCAGCTTGACACAAGCTAAAGTCATTTGGAAAGAGGGAACTCCTGTTGAGAAAATGCCCCTACGGGATTGGGCTGTGAGTAACCCTATGGAGCATTTCTTGATTGATGACTGATGGGGGAGGGCCCTGCTCACTGTAGGCAGGGCCACTTCTGGTTATTAAAGAAAGCATACGGAGCAAGCCACTAAGAAGCTCTCCTCCATGGCTTTTGCTTTAGTTCTTACTTCCAGGTTCTGGCGTTGTGTTCCTATTATGGCTTCTGTTAGGTCTCAAACCTGGGACAAAAGGCTGAGGTGCCTACTGAACCATACCAAAGCAAACCTAGCCACCAGGTTCTACCTACATCCCTCAGTCTCTATCTGTTACAGGGTATGGCTGGAATACCCAGCCACCTACCCTAAACCCTAGCCAGCCCCCTTGCCCCAACTGCCCTTCCCTATATAATCTAATCATTTTGGTTACCTGGCTTTTTTTTTTTTTTCATTTATCTCTTGTCTTCTTGGCCTCTTGGTCTGGATTCCCCACAGCCCCCTTCATATGACCCAGCTCAGAATCATGTTCACTCTGGACTCTCCCAGATGTCTCTACCTCTGGCTATGCCTCCTTTCTTTCTATAGTAAACATTCTCCTCCACCAAACCTAGGAGCAGTAATGTCCTTCCTTTCTTTCTTTCTTTTTTTTTTTTTTTCATTCATCTGGTGCTGAAGACCAGGACTAGTCATGCCCTTTCCTTCTTTATTTCTTTTTCTTATTCAACTTCCTTTGACAACAGATTGTGACATGGAACTCTGACCTTGGAGTGAATGCTTTTCCATCTACAAGTTGCTTTGGGTATTCATTTTATTACAGCAACAGTAATCCTAACGAAGACAGCAGAGATGCTGTGCAAAGTAGACTTCTCCTCCTCTCCCCAGTGCTCAGGCCTTGCTGCCCCGACAGCAGAGAGGTCATCCATCCAGTCTTATGGAATGGTCTTCAGTTTGGCCTGTCCTTGTCCAATTAAGCATTGCACACCAAAGATCTCCCTTGGAGGCATGCTTCTCAGAGTGAAGCTAGCAAAATTGTCAAAAACTTTGATGAGAGGCAGGGAGAGGGAGAAGCAGAGGAATTTGAGGCACATTTCTGATTGGTACTGATATTAGATGTCAAGCATTGTTATTCCATTTACAAAGGTTGAGTAGCTTGTTCAGGACACACTACCACCTTGGAGGGGAAGCTCACGAGCAGCAGATCAAGAACTCAAACCCCAGTCTTGCCATGCCAAGCCATGTCAGTTCATCAGACTACATCACCAGAAATTGGTTTCTCTGAGAAAAGGTAGGGGTAAAGACAGCTCCAGGCAAGGTGGCTCACGCTGCGAGAACAGGCAAAGTGGACTCACACCAGAGAGAAGGACCAGGGAGCAAGTAAGGCATCCTTGTCTCCAGTGTTGATTGGGCCTTTACAGGCCAGTGCTTACTCATCCTCCAGCTGGGATGGGAATATACTCCTCCTCTAGAAGGGTCAGATACGGGTGAGGAAGTTTCTGCAGAGTTGGTCCGAGGAGTCGGGAGCCTGAAAACATTAGCCTGATTGGTACTGTGCAAGTCTAGGCTTGGATCCCAGCCCTGCCTGTGACCCTGAGCTAGTTCGTGAACTTTGCTGTTTTCAGTTTGCTGATAATCCTCTCCTCCTGATAAGCTTTCCTGTCCCTTCTCTCACTCCTTTTCAGGACTGCCATGTTGTACCCAGGAGTAATCTTTTACAAATGTGAACCTAATAAGTCAGGACTCCTGAAATTAGTTATCAGTAAATAAACCGCACACATGTCTCATTGAGCTTGGGACAAAATCCCCCATCTTTCTCAGGTGATCTCGTGTGTCTCAAGTGGCCTGTCCGCTACGATCCCCTTCACAGACATTCCTCCAGCCCCGCTCTCTCAGGGCATTTCCCCCAGAGCTCTTCCATGTCATAAAGCCTTCTCATTTGCTGGCCCCTCCTTTCTCCTGGTGAGTACTAGTCACTCCACATGTCCTCCCAAAAGAAAACTGCCTTGCATGTTGACACTCAACCGCTGCTTTGTTGTTTCTTGCCATTCTGGATTTTCTTTCAAAGCATTAAGCAACATTTGCAACCATGCGTTTGAATGTGTGATTCCTCGATCATGGTTCTCTCCTCCATAAGCTGTAGACCCTTTGAGAACAAGGTGTGAGCCTCTTTTGATCTGTTCTGTCTAATTTGGAGCCATCCCAGTGGCTGTTTCCTATAAGCTCAAGAAATACATGGGACATGAGGCACTGGTGGATGAAGAAGCATCTGTTAAGTATCCTAGGGACCTTAACTAATATTGCAGACTTATCTCTGCTTCTACTCCTCTCGGTGGATATAGTCATAGCACAATTCTAAGAAATGGGTGCAGCTCCTCTTCTCCCCCCCCCACAGTTAAGAAATTTTTGATACTGACCCTTAGGGGTTGACTGAAAGCAATCACTGAAGCTGTGGAGCCAAGCTGGGCAGATCGGATGGCAGACCCTGGCACCCAGGGGATCGCAAATGACCTAGCGGGGAGCTTGGAAGGTGCTGGGGAGCCAGCCTCTCGGGTCTCATCAGACTGAGCCCTCTCTGTCTCTTCTGCCCCCTGCAGAAAGCTGCTCTGCCTGGTCCAAAGCCAATTGGGCAGCTGCTTGTTTTGTTGTATGTGCTGCTAGGCAACTGGCCTGTTTTTGCTTATTTACCTCCCCTGGGCCATTTCACAACACTTAGTAATAGGCCCTGCTCTCTCTGGTGCACATCTGGTTTAGATTAGCCTGTCAGAGCCCCTTTGCAAGGAAAGTTTGCACTTTTCTCAGTGGTCACCAGCAACGTCTCCCAGGGCCCTGGCTCCTCCTGGGCGTTGATCACTCACCCAGCCCCCAGGGGCCTCCACCCTGCCTCTCCTACATGGGTTGCCAACAGTTTACACATTTATAAGCCCAAAGAGGAGTAACTTTGAGGAGAAAAAATGGCAAGGGAGGGTTCAGGGCTATAAGGGCAGGAAGTAAACTTAGAGAGGATGCCATTAGAGCCCTTGAGCCTCAACAGTGGCCTTGTTGGGGCATTTTGTGCAGGGTGCAGGGATCAGATAGGTATGGACCATGTCTGGGTTCTCTCAGACTCAAGTCTTCCTACCAAGACCACCTGGATTATATTTTAAAAAATTGGGTTGGAGCCCATATTAGGAGGAGGCATTCCCCCCCCCCAAAAAAAAAAACTTTCCTGTGGTGTCTGTAAAGGGTCAATAGAGAATCAAAGTTTTGATAGACACTATTTAGAGACAAAGAAGAAGGAATAAAAAAAAATCTTTTTTTTGACCTGTCTGCATAGGTTGAATTGCAAAGTAGAGCAGAGCAGGGTTAACCAAAAGTGAATGAGAAGGACCAGGAAGAATCTCAGGACACCTCTCTGGTCCCTTTTTCTCCATTGTCTAGCAATCATAATCTACTCAGAAGAAAGCTGAAAGCCTTCACAGTGACTTTCAAGACACCTTAGATCTGGGCCCCATTCCTTCTATGGCCTCATCATCCCCTCATCCGACCTTGTGTATTCAGCTTCTGTAGTGTGTTCCATAAACGTGAGAGAGAAGGTTTTTGTGGTATGGAAGCACTGAGTAGCTCTGCACAGCCCCCCAAACAGAGCAAGGACAGGGCCACCACTCTACTGCTCTATCAGTCTAGACCACTGCACAGTAAACAGAATGCCTAAAGTGCACAAAACTCACAACCTGCTCTGTTTATCTTACCCTTTCATGTGCTTTGTTGTGTTTCGTTCTTTGTTGTGTTTTAGGGCTTCTGCTATTTCTGCTCTCAACTTTCAGATCATACTCCATCACTGAGGAAAATCGGGGCTGGAACTCAAGACAGGAGCTTGGAGGAGTACTGCTTACTGGCTTGTTCCCCATGGCTTGCTCAGCCTTTTTTTTTTTTAATACAACCAAGAAGCACCTGCCCAGGGCTGGCACTTCCCACAAAAGATGAACTCTCCTACATCAATCACCAATCAAGAAAACACCCAACAGACTTGCCTATAAGCTACTCTTATGGAGACATTTTCTTAACTAAGTTTCCTTCTTCCCAGATATGTCTAAGTTCGTTTCAAGTTGCTAAAAAGCAACTAGCACACTCTGAGAGCATTGAACCCTCCATCCCATTCACCAAGTGCTTATATATGGAACTATTTTGTACATGGATTAGGCTTAATAATATTTAAAGAATGAATGAGTAAGTCTGGTTTTCTTCTCAGCTCTCAGTTAATAGGTTCGATACTTTCCCTCAGTTAATGTTTTCTATACTTACCTTTCTCTTACAAGATAATATGCTCATCTGTCATGTTAAACTGTAAGTCCTCATGAGTACCCCTTGTCTCAATGAGCTTATGGTGATCCCAACACATCTCTGAACAGAGAACATAGTTCTTTCTCCACTTAGAATACTTTTCTGCATATAACTCTGTTTCCCACCCACTCCCCCCACTTCTGGGGTTTGACTGTCACGTCTCATGCTAGATAGCCATCTCATTTATTGGCTAGTGCCTTTCTCTGGTTTTCAGGAACATTAGTTAATCCATTCAGGCTATTCCCACACTGATCAACGAGAGAGAAAGAACACTAAATGACCAGCTGTATGGCCATGAAGAGCAGTCTGAGACCGCCATTTTGAGGATTCTCTAGTGAGTTTTCTTTGGATTGATTTTGTCAGTTGTTGACCTTGGGTGTAGACTTCCTGTGGTTCAAGAGTATGGAAGTTTTTCTTGCACGTATGTTTGTGCATCACATTTGTGCCTGGTGTCAGAAGCTAGAAGAGGGTGTCACATCTCTTGGAACTACAGTTACAGATGGTTCAGAGCTAAAGTGTGAGTGCTGAGAACTGAACTAGGACCCTCTGCAAGAGCAGCTGGTGCTCTTTACCACTGAGCTACTTCTTCAGCACCAGTTGTTCAAGATTATGGGGCAAGATGCAAGAGCAGACCTTTTATATTTCTATCTTCTCATTACCCACACCAGGGGAAACACTATCCATTTGGTTTCTTGTGACAAATCCAGGATTGATCATTAGTCTTAAATTCTATCAAATCCCAGATCCCTGTCAAATTCCAATCCTGCCCCTGCTTGCTTCATAAAACATCTCAATCCTCTTCATCTCTCTTCCTACACAGTCTTAATCCCTCACCTCACCACAGGCTCTCCTTTTTCATTTTCATACCCAGGCAGTAGTCACAATCTTATTTTATTAAAGTATAAATCTAGTAATGTTCTCCTGTGCTGTATATGGACTCCAAAGGCCACCATCTATCTCCCAGTGACCTCTTCAACTTCAGATCACATGCAACTGCCTCCCTACCTTATCTCACTGCATTCGAAGGCACATGCACTCTTTCTGTTCCTTAAATACATCAACTTGTTCTAGGTTTGGAGCTTTTCTATCAACTGTCTTCTCTCCTTGGAGTTCTCTTCCCTCACATTTCCATGTGACTGATTCCTTCTGACCATTAACATCTTGCACTTCTTTAAAGAGGGCTTTTCTGGACATGACTCTCTTTCCCATACATAGTCCATGACATAGAATTATGTCTCACTGAATCTTTTTAATGGTTATTCTCAATTGGCATCACCAGATCTTTCTCCCTCTCTCTTTTCTATTTAACAACCTCTAGTTAGAGTGAAACTCTATGGGTGGGAACCACTGAGAACGGGGTCTGTAACATAAACATCACTCAAACTGTCAAAGGAATAAATAGATTGATTGTTGCCTGGGCCTGGAGCAAGATCCAGAGTCCTGTGTGCACATCTTTCTGGGCTACTCTCAAGCTATGTAACTTTGGTTATGTCCTGTATATGCTCTGGATCTCTGTAAATCAGTATCTGTCAGATGAAATGGGATTTCATGATCTCTGATCTGTACAGCTCCTGGGTGCTCTGATCCTATCAGTCTTCATAATATTGACCATAGAAAGCCATCAAGGTTGATAATGACAGCAATGACCCAACTTTAGTTGAGAAATTATTTTTAATTGAAAATAAAGTTATTTTCATCCACCACAGTCTAATCACCATGGTTTTCCCTCCTTCATTTCCTCCCAGGTCCTTCCCATATCTCCAATCTTCCAACTCCAAGCCTTCTTTCTCTTTCTCTTTCTCTTAAGAAAAGAGACAGGCAAGCAAAAAGGACAAAACAAAATAAACAAACCAAGAAACAAACAAACAAAAGAGAGTATGAGAAAAGCATAATATGCAAGCAAAAGACAGTAAGGTTTTTAAAAAGTTCCCAAACAAAGCTATATGAGACAGAAGAAAAAATCTCAAAAAAAAAAAAAAAACCTTTGAGTATATTTTGTATTGGCTATATACTGCCAGGCACAGGCAAGTATATAACTCTGCTCTTAAGTATGGTTTGTATATAGCCAGTAACAGTCTCTTGAAGATATTATTTTTTCAAGCAGTTGCTAACTGGAGATAGCTTTTTGGTTGGTGTGCTGGCTAATTTTATGTAAACTTGACACAACTAGAGTCATCTGAGAGGAGGGAACCCCAATTGAGAGAATGCCTCCATAAGATTGGGCTGTAGGGAAGCCAGTAGAGCATTTCCTCAGTGATTGGGGGGAGAGGACCCAACCCCATTGTGGGTGGGGCCATCCATGGGCTGGTGGTGCTGGGTTCTGTAAGAAAGCATGCTGAGAAAGCCATGAGGAACAAGCCAGTAAGAAGTACCACCCCTTTGTCTCTGGATTGGCTCCTGCATCTAGGTCCCTGCCTTGTTTGAGTACCTGTCCTGAATTTCTTCGGTGATGGACTATAGATGTGGACGTGTAAGCCAAATAAAACTTTTCCTCCCCAAATTGCTTTCGGTCATAGTGTTTTATCATAGCAATAGTAACCCAAACTATGGGATTGGGGCTTATGCCTACATCCACATCTCAGCATCTGAACTCATCTGGTTTAGACCTGAGCCCTATGCATGCTATCACGGTCTCTGCAAGTTCATATATGCATCATATTCATATATATATCCTGTTGCCTCTTGAAAGCACTGTTTTCTTGGTGACATTAATTTCCTGTCTTTTACAGTCTTTCCACTTTCTCTTCAACATAGTTTGCTGAGTTCCCAAAGGAAGAATTTGATGAATACATCTCATTTAAGACTGAGTGTTCCAAGGTCTCATTGTACATATCCAGTCGTGGGTCTCTGTATTATTTCCCATCTACTGTAGGAGAAATCTTTCTCTGATGATGCCTGAGGGAGGCATCTGTAATTATCAATGGATATAACAGAATTTTTCTAGAAATCATTTTATTGCTATATTCCTTTAGCAGAACAATAATATTTGGTTTCCTCCTAGACTATTTAGTCTTATATTCTTAACCATCTAAAGCAGTGTCGGGCATGGGTTCCATCTCATGGAGACTGGATTATTCCGTTAGTAGCATACCTATTGAAGGCTCAAAAGTTAATAGCCCTATATTAATTAAAGAGAATACATATCAGTTTTGTCTTTTGGGCTCTGGGCTGACTCACTCGGAATGATTTTTTTTTTCAAGCTCTGTACATTTACCTGAGTCCAGGTGAAGTATTGTCATTGCAGATCCCAGGCTGAATTATTTTTTTAATTGAAACACCCGAGGTTACCATATTTACTTAGACACATATCCAAAAAGAACTTAATGAAGCTCACATTTCAGACCCACTTTTCTACTTTCTCAAAGAAGACTCTCTCTCTCTTCTACTTATGAGAGCAAAGAATGGGCTCTCCCATATAGGCTGTTGTATTAGAATACATGTTAGTGATTGAAACTGGCAGAACCTAATTCGCTTAATGTTGGCAGTGAGGGGACTGTCTTCACAGCTCATGAGCTCCAAGGAAGAACTGAATACCCAAGGCAGGGAGATGCTGGGATTTAAGCTTCGCTGGAGCTAGAAGCTGGCGTTCCCATTTGTGTTCCTACAATTATGTTTGTTTGTTTGTATCTATGTGTTGGCCATATCTCCTGGTCTCGGTGCATTCTGGCTTTCTCTACATAGTTTCAGCATATAACTCATTACATTCTGCTACAAATTACTTGTTTTCTTGCCTGCTTTTAGTCTCTCAATATAATAAAGTTCACTGGAGCAAAGACTTCATGCACATATTGATTTATGTATTGCTTATACCCAGTGCAGTGTCTAGAGTATAGAAGGTACTCGATAAATATTAATTGGATAAGTAAACCATCAAAAAGATGCCTTTGACTTTTCCAGCACCTAACACCATATAACTTCAGGTACTAGAAAAAAGCTGCAAAGCTTTCTGGCATTCTATTTTAAAAAGTAGATTAGGAGCTGGGTCGATTGTTTAGTTAGTAGGTTGTTCACTGTTTAAGCAAGAGGACCTGCACTCCATCTTCAGAACCCATGTATAAAATGCCAGGCATGGTGACATGTTTATAATCTCAGCAAAAACAGACAGAGACAGGGATATCCCCAAGGATCCATGACCAGCCAGCCTAGCTTAGTTAGCAAATTCCAAGCCAGTGAGGAACCCTGTCTCAAAAAAAAAAAAAAAAAAAATTAGTGAAAAAAAATCAGAAAAGACATCTAAGGTTGACTTCTGGCCTCTGCACACATGCACATACATACATACATACATACAAACACACACAGAGACAGAGAGACAGAAAGAAGAGAGAGAGGAGACCTAGAGAGATTTTAAATCAGAGAACGGACACTTGTCCAATTACATTGTATGTTTACAGTTGAATCAAACACTTGTAACTACTAAATTTGACACCATCTTAGCATCCATGCAAAATAGAAAGGGGATGTTTTTGAAAACAGCTCTCTAGAAAATCTCAGTGGTGTCAGCACACTCAGAGTGTGGGGAGAAGATTAATTCCTGAGTGAATGTTTATTATTGACATGAGCACAGCCATGTCAAGGATTCCAGGGGCTCAGATCCACAGGAATGGCAAATCCTTCCCCTGGTCCATGTACGGATGTTACGAAAATGTACAGAGACTGCAGCATCCTCAACCAGGATGACTGCAGTGTGAGACTGCTTCCCTACAGGGAAAGCGTACAGTCCACCCCATTCAGGCTTTGCTTGTGTTACTTGTGCCTGTCTGTCTTTCTCTCTTAACCTCCCATTGCCTGGCCAGGTTTACATACTGAGACCATTACATCAGAGTTCTCAGGCTCTGATGATATGCTGTGGAAGAGGGTAACTTTAAAAGTCTATTACAAAACTGTTCATTTTCTGGTCATATATTGGTGATTCTGCATGTTGCATGGATACAACACAGTACTATAATCAACAGGAAAGGGAGGAAGAACATTTGAAAAGAATTCCGTGTTCTAAGTGGAGTGTCTCAGGATGATGGCCACACTGGCTTACTGTGTTAGGCTGTTGGGTAGCAGTACCATATGTTTTGCACAGATTGTATCCCATTATTTCTTCCAAATTTTCCCTGAAGTAAGTACTGTAAGATCCTCATTCTAATGGCACAGTTTACAAACAGAGCCGGGACTTGACTCTAGGAAAGACTAGATGCACAAATGTACCATGCAAGCAAATTTGCTGTTGAAGAATGCGCTATCCCTTTACCTGAAATCTGTGGCCCCAGGGCATATTCTTCTGTCAAGTCAATTGCATGGCATATTAAGTTGTGGTAAGCATCTGTCCTCCATGGCAGCCACTTCTGTTCATTTAAAATTACAATTGTGTGTGTGTGTGTGTGTGTGTGTGTGTGTGTGTGTGTGTACAGAAGTGGGTCTTGAAAACCAAACTCAGGCTGAGCAGCAAGTACCTTTACTTGGGGAACCATCTCTCCAGCCCTCATCTTGCTCATTTTTGGACTTATAAAAGCCTTATATTCTAAAAGACATTTAAAGAATTCAGTAAAGTTTGAATTGCAAAAGCTAGACATGACAAAAGAATAGTTGATATCACCAAAGAATATCTTGGTTTTCCACGTTTGTTCAAGGATGGAAAGAGGTGGGTGGCACAATGCAAATAATAGGAATAATGAGAAAAAAACACAGGTATCACTTGTGAAGTGCTGTCAGATTTCAGGAAATTTATAACCATTATCTATAATTTCTGTATTACTTGGCAAATTGGTTGCCATAGTTTTTGTCAATTTCACATACATCTATGCATACCCAAGAGAGAATCTCCACTGAGGAATGAGGCTGCCTCTATCAGCTGTCCAGGGTACATGTCTGTAAGGGCACTTTTTTGATCACTGATTGATATGAAAGGGTCACAGCCCAATGGATGGTGCTGTTGTCCCTGGGTTATGTAATAAAGATAGCTGAGCAAGTCACAAAAAAGCATGCCAACAAGCAGTGTTTCTCCATGGACTCTGCTTCTGTCCCAACTCCATGTTTCTGCCTTGGCTTCCCTCAGTGATGGAAAAGACTGGCCTGAAAGTTGTGAGATGAAATAGACCATTTCCTTCCCAAGTTGTTTCAGATCAGTGTTTTATCACGGCAATGGAGAGCAAACTGGAAAAGCAGTGGCGCTAGGTCCAAGTCATCGCCCCCTGAGGACAGCATATGGTATTTCCAGAGACTGAGTCCATCTCTGTGATATCTCTGAACTATGAAAATGTGTTTGCTCTGACTAGGGTCACACAGGGCATTGAACTGAATAACAGTCCTTCATTAGAATTCTGCAGAATTCCATTATGGGTGGACCCCCAGTTTCTCCTGAATGCCTGCCACACCCACACTCCAGATCCCCACAACTGTGTCCAATGCACGCTTGACTTGACTTTTGTACAAAGACTTGGTGTGGAGCCAGGGAATTTCAGAGCTGTGCCTGCAAGTGTGGAATTTAAATATTAGCCTTCCTGACCTGGACAGCTTTGATCTCCCAAGTTTACATTCACAAGTATTGATAACACAGCTCAAATCACAAGCAAGAACACAGGGCCTGTAGCTCACAGCTGCCAAGTGTGTGCATGTGGACAGGATCTTTGCTGAGATCAAAATGGTTTTGGCTTACAAAAGTGCTTATCTGATGGTGGGGGAGTGCCACACATGGGACAGCAAAAAAGAGATCTTTTCACACAGCCCATCTGGATGGCTTTATTCTATAATACAGACTTAAGTGTGGCCTGTAAGTGAACCCCAGCAGAAACTGGCCCTACTAGAAGGCTGGCCTTCCCTGATTTATTGTCACAAAATGGTTTGCTTTCTCATTGAGGAATGGCTGCAGTGGTTAGCTACTACATGCCAAATATCCATCTTACACTAGGTACCTGTCAATAATAAGTATGAAACATGTTTATAATACAGGTGTCATCTTTATTATCCAGATGAGGAAACCAAGGCACAGAGAGTTAAGCAGTGAGAGTTGTACTATGAATAAATGGCAGAACAAGGTTCTGAAACTGGTGCCTGGCAGTATCTCTTTCCATCTTATGAAGTGTGGGGAGGCAAACTTTGGCTATTTTATAAAGAAAGGGTAGTTTGAGTAACTTGCCAAATGTCACATGGCCTATCAATTCACATCTGTGTTTCAAAGGAGAGGGGCACTATAAGCTCATATATTTGAATTGTTGGCTCCCTGTTGGTGGAACAGTTTGGGAAGAATTAGGAAGTATTTTCTGGCTGGAGACATCTCTGGGTACAAGCTTTGAAGTTTCCTAAGATTCCTCTGATCCCTGATGCTCTCCCTCTTGTCTCTTTCGCCCTCCCTCCTACCTGTGGATCAAAATGTGAGTTCTCAGCTATTGCTCTAGTGCCATGCTTGCCCTCCACCAATGCTCCTTACCATGATTACCATGAACTCTCTGAAGCCATAAACAAACCTATTCTTCCGTAAGTTGAATTGGTCATGGTGCCTTGTCACAGCACCAGAAATGTAACTGGAGTCAGCAGTAACCAAAATTCAAACCCAGGTCAAAATTCAATGTCATCATTTCAAAACCAAGCAGAAGCCTGTTCTTATATGGTCTGTGAGCTAAGGGTGGTTTCTGGAGCGCCTAAAGAATTTATACTAAGAGGAGGAAGAAAAAGAGAAGGTGGAGAAAAGTAGAGTAGAAGGAGTAGAAGGAGAACAAGGGTGAGGAGGAGGAAGAGATGGAGGAGAAGGAAGAGATGGAGGAGGAGGAGGTGTTGTGTCAATGAGAACTTTATGGTTCCTCAAAGCTTGGAATATTTACACTCTAAGAACTTGGTGACTTCTTCAGTTATGCTCTCTTTTCTGTGTTGGGCTGATGCACTGCTCTGAGGGTCAAATAAAAGAACTGTGGGTGTCTTATGGAGTTTAGGGACAATGGCTCCCCTTCACTGGGTTCATTTCCCATTAAAGCATTAAGATCCAACCTGCCCTAAGAGACAGCGCTGCCCTGTCATGCACTGCTTTGTCTATTCTGCATCCCATCTCAGTGCCCTTTCACCCACCTTACCGTAGAAAAATAAGATGTAATTAAGATGTATCAATAGAATAGAAAAACATAATCCCCCACGTAATTTCTGAATGTTATACTGTGCCCCAGCTCCAAATTATCCACCCTCTACCACGGGTCCCCAACACATGACATCTTTGTATTCAGAGCCGAATTTAAGCCCTTTGCTTTCAGGCCCAGCCTCCTGGCATGGGAATTTTTTATTTCCTCAGAAATGGTTGCATTATCTCCTACTCTCTCCTCTCTTTACCTCTGCGATATTTGTCTTAGGGTTTCTATTGCTTTCATAAAACACCATGACCAAAAAGCAAGTTGAAGAGGAAAAAGGTTATTTGACTTATACTTCCATATTGCTGTATATCATCAAATTAAGTCAGAAAAGGGCAGGGACCTAGAGGCAGGAGCTGATGAAGACAGAGGACATGAAGGGATGCTGCTTACTGGCTAGTTATTATGGATTTCTCAGCCTACTTTCTTATAGAATCCAGGACCACCAGCCAAGGCCTGGCACCACCCACAATGGGCTAGACTCCACCCCCAAGCCCCTGTCAGCCAATAATTAGGAAAGTACCCTACAGATTTGCCTACAGCAACTTCTTATGGAGCCATATTTTTTTTGTCTTTTAAAACACATTTACTACAATTTATTTGCTTTGTATCCCAGCTGTATCCCCCTCCCTACCCCCCCCCCCAATCCCAGTCTCCCTCTTCTCCTTCCTTGCCCCTTCCCCAGTTCACTGATAGGGGAGATCCTCCTCCCCTTCCATCTGACCCTAGCCTATCAAGTCTCATCAGGACTGGCTGCATTGTCTTCCTCTGTGGCCTGCCAGCCCCGCAGGGGGAGGTGATCAAAGAGCCAGCCACTGAGTTCATGTCAGAGACTGCTCCTATTCCCCTTACTAGGGAGCCCACTTAGAGACTGAGCTGCCATGGACTATATCTGTGCAGGGGTTCTAGGTTATCTCCATGCATGGTCCTTGGTTGGAGTATCAGTCTTGGAGCCATTTTCTTAATTGAAATTTTCTCCTCAAATGACTATCCAGCACGGTATTCAATATTAGCAACCAATCAATAAGTAAATCTTGAAAGAAAGAACCTGGTTATTTCCCTCCTATTTGTTTCCTGGCACCATATGGTCATCTTCTCCTGTCTCCAGGAAGTCGCCCTGACATTATATGGATGAAGGCAGCTCCCTGGTTGCTGACCTCTTTTCTCCTTCTTACTTGCAGAATCCTGTATGGTCAGATAGCCTTTGTACTTTGAGAATCTGGTGCTTTTGAAGTTCCAATTATTAACCTTCTCTTCCTGAAGAGAAGCCCAAGGAGAGTGCTCCCTGAGACACTGTGAGCTCACCCTCATGTTTAACATGAGACTTCCTTGATGGCTGACCAGTGGTCATGCCTGTTCCACACTTGCCTTTAGAGACAAGTCGGGAACAGTCTTGTGGCACCTGCAGGTCTGATTTGTCTTCATCTTCCAGGAGGGCGGATTCCACCTGTTCAAACCCTCACCCTTGTTCCCAAGGAGCATCTCCATCCTTAGACCTTTTTTCCTCAACTAAGTCACTGGTCTATAGTCAGGGCAATAAGTGGCCCCTCGAAGCAAGCCCACCTCAGTCATTTTCCTGCTCTACTGTCTTCAGTGGTCCTTGGTGATTTCAGAAGGGTACCGCCTACCCAGGTCCCTATAACCCAGGTCTTGTTGCTCTTGCCCTCTCCTTTCTCATCATTGAGTCACTCCTTCCCTATCTCTTAGCTGTGTCAGAGCAATTAGAACGCTTCCATTCTTCTCTCATCAGGATGCCTATCGCCAAGCCCACCTTGCTGAAAATATCTGTGCAGTCTTCTCTAGGTACAGGGTAATGTTGAGGCCCTCTGCATCCGTACTTTTCCTGAGCCCTGGTACTATGGATGCAGGAAGTTAAACTGGGTCTTTAGGTTTTTGAGTCTTCTGTTTCTGGTCATAAGTTGCTCACATTTAGTGAGCAGCTATCATAAGCTCAGCTGCAACCCAGGCACTGCAGATCTAGAAGTTCATAAATGATGGCTGACTTCAGCACAGTCAATTAAACATCAGCTTCATTAGACATATGGCTATGAGCACGGCACCAATTAGCAGACAAGTTCCTTTTCTGTGAACTAACTTGTTCTCTGAGGCTCAGCTTTTCAATCTGCAAGTATAAATAAGAGTAGTCACCCCAGGAATTTATTGTGAGGACTAAAATAGTTAGCATTGCATCGAGACGTGTACTAGATAATCAGTAAACTTTCATTACTATTTTTATTGTATCAGGTACTTGGTTTGTATATAAGTAAATAAATAGATATATTGTTGAATACTAACTCAATGACTGTCCCATTCACTCAGGTTCAGCTGTCTCCCATCTCCTCTCAGCAGCCACAACTATGCTGTTTTTCTCGATTATTGAGAGTCCTGGGTCCCAAATAAATGACCTTGGCTTTTGCTCCAGTTTCCTTGCACCATGACCCACGCCGTGGCTAGCACATGTAGGTGCAGGTGCTCCTGGAGTTTGTCAACATGAGCGGCCAGACTCTACCCTGAAGCTCATGGTTTCTCAGAAACGGCCTGGGTTCCTGTTCAGCTGTTGCTCTTTCTGAAAGGCTTCTGCAAGCCCCACTGCCCTTCTGGTAAGCCTGACTAGCAGAGGTTCCACTTTCGCTTTCACTGGACTCCCCCATGGGAAGATTTCTCAGCAGAAAGGGCACTTTCCTTTCTCCTTTGGCTCAACCTTGAGTCTTCCCCTAAGGCTTCAGAGTTTTTAGGACGGGCTTAATATTGCATTGATTCACCTCATAATGGCAAGCCTTCCAACTGCTTCAGAAATTAGGGAGCGTGATGCCTGTAGCATCCAGCCTGTGGCATGATTCCCATAAAGTGTCCCCTCTCATCCCAAAATGATGTGCTTCTCTGCAGGGTGAGTTACCTTGATGTTGTCAACCTCCATCTGAAAATATTAAGCAGAGGGTTTAGAAACCCCTCCTACACTGGCAGCAGCTTGCTGTTGTAATTGTTCTGTTTTATCTGTGATTGCTAATCTCTTATTGGGCCTATTTTTTAAAGCTAAACTTTATCATGGGTGTGTATGTGTGGGAAAACCCTTGCATTCCCAGGCTTCCGTGCTGTCTGTATTTTTAGGCATTGTAGCATCTTGGAACATGTTCCCTTCCAATAAGGGGAAGGGGTTCTTTATACACAATGTTCCTCCCAGCATCCCTATATGGTGGACAGGATCCCAAGCCAACAGATGAGGAGACTTGGATTTGGGGTGACGGAAAACCCAGAATTGAAAGATTTAAAGAGAAAAACCCACACCTTTGACCTTTAAAAACAAAGTTAGAAATGACGGCAGATGGAAGCCCCCAAGGGAAACTAATCGCTGCTCTTTCAGTCACCTTGCTTTTGTAAACTACCTGACCACTTCTATTTGTCTCTCCTACCTGATCAGTCTTCCTCAAGGATTGTGTAGGTGACTCAGTTCAATTTCATCACTTGCTCCAGTACATGGCTTGAGTTGAGGGAGGAGTAATGAGGGTCTGAGAAGCCCAAAACACCTCAGAAAGCTGAGAATGGATGGTACCAGAATAGCTATGGGTACCAGATCATGGGGGGACTTATAGGTCACCCGAGAAGCCGGATTGAATCCTAAGTGCAAGGGGAAGCCACTGAAAGCTTTGAAGCAGAGCTTTTGCATGATATAAAAAGATAACTCCGCAGTAGAGTGAAGGGCTGTTTGGAAGGCAGCCCTTCCAAAGAATAAGATAACTAAGCTGAGTTGAAAGCTATCCTTGCATCCCAGGCCAGACCTGCAGGAGGCTCAAAAGCCTGCAGTTCCCAGGCTACAGCAGGGTTGGGTAGAGCTTTCTGACCCCACTGTTAAAGTTTCCCCATCACCAGTTCCGGGCAGGGTCTGGGAGTGTGTTTCTATCAAATTTGGTACCACTGCTCTTCCAGCATCACTGGTCTAGGAAAGGCTAGAGAAGATAAGAACTTGGACTTGTCCCCCAGAAGATCTTTGTGCACATAAGGGGTATGTAAGTTGAACAGTGTAGTTTGAAAGCAGTAGATGGATGTGGGTCTGTTATAAGCCATCACCTCCCTCCCCCCCCCCCCACGCAGGTGGAGGAGATGCTCAGGGGAAGCTTCTAGAAGAGGAACTGGTCAGTGGAGTTTCACTGGTTAAATGGCAGCTCACCAGCTATGGGTGATTCTGGGGAAGGGTAGCAGAAAACAGTACTCAAAGCAGAGGAGATGACTCATGACGTAAAAAACAGCACCATGTTTAAGCAATGGAGGCCGAGAGAGCCCAGAGGAAGAGTGTGATGCAAATCTGAGGGGTTGGTGAAAGCTGCTCTGTGTGCCTGACAGCTAACCACATGCTCCAGGGTTCTCACAAACCCCTTCATATTGCTTTCAGAGAATGTCGCTGTTGGGTTCATCTTTTAGCTAGGTTCCCAGCCTCAAGGCAAAAAGTAGCCGCTGATTCTTCTTTGCCTGGCTTAAGTCTAGGCTTCAGGGCCGCTCAGGTCAACTAAGCAGGAAGCCCTTTCCAAACCCAGTCACATGCTAGAGTTGATGGTCAGCAGTCAGCTGGAGCCCGAGCTCCCCATGCCTTTCAGGGCTAGAAGCCAATGATGAACTGGGTTGTATGGACAGCACGGGGCTGTGGGATCCTGAGAGAGGTGGTACAGTGTCATTTCTTCCAGGCTTCTTTTTTTTTTTTTTTTCAGTGCCCAGAGGTGAAATGTGAAATCCAAAGCCAGATGCTGAAGGTTTGTCAAATGATGTTCAGCAACACAAAGGCAAAGGGACTGGAACGCTATGAATCTGACTCCCTATGTCAGCCTCTTGCCCTAGGCTGGCCCTGTTGTAGTCTGCCTTGGTTGCCTCTTGTGGCTCTGAAGTCCTACAACCCTCTGATTCTTATTGACTTCTGGCAAGTAGCTCTCCAGTGTTCCTTTGTGCCCTATGATCTTAGGCTGAGCCACCTACAAAGTTTCTAAACATTTGGTTCCCTGCCTTGATTTCCACCCTCATCTCCAAAACAAAAGAATTTCTTAAAAGATTTTTAAAAAAATGTTATTTTTTTCCTGATTTTCAGTTGCTCTTTGGAGTCTTTCAAGCCTCCAAATCCTGCTGCCTCCTTAACACGGCTATGAGCTCCTCACCGTCCAACTCTTTTCAACAGTAAATTAAAATATATTCATTCCCCTGGGGTCAAAGACCTGTCCCAAGCACTTTGAATTTTCAAAATAATTTTACGAGACAGTTGCTATTCCCACTCTCATTGTATAGATGAAAACACTATAAACACGGAGAAGTAGCACACATAACGTTAAGGCCATGCAGTTTCCAAGCTGTGGATACAGGGTCAGACCCTAGCACACTGCCCCAGGGTCCATGATCCTTTTTCTCAGGAGCTGAGTGCTGAAGGGTTAAAGGAGCAATGGAGGACGTAAGAACATCTGGGTAAGTCCTAAGGACAGAAGGCTTATTGCTCCTTGAGGTACTTTCTGTTCTGGTTCCTATTGTGCAGAATGCCTGATGCCTCAAGACATCCTCTCACCCATGGAGACACACTCACCTAGCGAAATCATCTAGCGTCTGTGGACAGAACTGAAGAGTTAAGAGACGACCATATAGGCTGCTTGGCTATGTTTTTAATTTCAGATGAACAATACAAAATTTTAACTAATAACTATTTCCTATGCGACACTATATGCATATGTGTGTGCCTATGTGTGTGTGTGTCAAAAACAATTTCACCGCTTCTTTTAATTTCCGGTTTAACTGGGCATCTTATATTTTACCTGGAAAACCCACTTCTGCAGCAGCAGAATAAGGGCAGGGGAGGAGCTTCCCTTACAGAATACTCATGGCTGTGATTATTGCCTTCTACCTGGTGTAGAAGATTAGCATAGAAAGCTTGACAGAACCAGTTTCAAAACAAATCACCAGCCTCGTGAATAACCTAGCTAACCTAATTCTCACTACTTAGAAAGCTGAGGCAAATTTCATAATTTCCTTGTCTTTAATTCCTAAGTAGTATTCCATTGTGTAAATGTACCACAATTTCTGTATCCATTCCTCCGTTGATGGACATCTGGGTTGTTTCCAGGTTCTGGCTATTACAAACAAAGCTGCTACAAACACGGTTGAGCAAATGTCCTTGTTGTATACTTGAACATCTTTTGGATATATGTCTAGGAGTGGTATAGCTGGATCTTGAGGTAGTATTATTCCTAATTGTCTGAGAAAGTCCCAGATTGGTTTCCAAAGTGGTTGTACAAGTTTACATTCCCACCAGCAATGGAGTAGGGTTCCTTTTTCTCCATATCCTCTCCAGCATGTGTAGTCACTTGAGTTTTTGATCTTAGCCATTCTGGTGGGTAGAAGGTGAAATCTCAGGATCATTTTGATTTACATTTCCCTGATGGCTAAGGATATTGAGCATTTCTTTAAGTGTTTTTCTGCTATTCAATGTTCCTCTATTTTTTGTTTAGCTCTGTACCCCATTTTTCAAATTAAATTTTATTTTTACATTAATTACAGTTTATTCACTTTGCATCCCAGCTATAGCCCCATCTCTCATTCCCTCCCAACCCCACCCTCTCTCCCTCATCTCCTCCCATGCCCCTCTCCAAGTCTTCTGATAGGGGAGGTCTTCCTCTCCTTCCATATGACCCTAGATTATCAGGTCTCATCAAGACTGGCTGCATTGTCCTCTTCTGTGGCCTGGCAAGGTTGCTCCCCCTCAGGGAAAAGTAGTCAAAGAGTCAGCCACTGAGTTCATGAGAGAGACAGCCTCTGTTCCCCTTACTAGGAAACCCACTTGGATACTGAGCTGCCATTGGGCTACAACTGAGCAGCGGTTCTAGGTTATATGTACTCCATTTTTTAATTGGATTACTTGATTTGTTGCTTCTTAACTTTTTGAGTCCTTTATATATTCTGGATATTAGACCTCTGTCAGATATAGGGTTGGTGAAGATCCTTTCCCAATCTGTAGGCTGTCGTTTTGTTCTGACAACAGTGTCCTTTGCTTTACAGAAGCTTTTCAGTTTCATGAGGTTCCATTTATTGATTGTTGATCTTAGAGCCTGTGCTCTTGGTGTTCTGTTCGGGAAATTGTCTACTGTGCCAATGAGTTCAAGGCTCTTCCCCACTTTTTCTTCTAATAGGTTTAGTGTGTCCGTTTTTATATTGAGGTCTTTGATCCACTTGGATTATAGTTTTGTGCATCCTGAGTGAGGTATCCCAGAAGCAGAAAGATACACATGGTATATACTCACGTATAAGTGGATATTATAATATAACATATAATATAGAATGATCATACTAAAATCTGTATACCTAAGGAAGCTAATCAAGAAGGAGGACCCTGGGTAAGATGCTCAATCTTCATTCAGAAAGGCAAACGGGATTGACATCGGAAGAGAGAGAAAACGGAACAGGACAGGAGCCTATCACAGAGGGCCTCTGTAGACTCTACCCAGTAGGGTATCAAAACATATGCTGAGACTCATAGCCAAATATTGGGCAGAGTGCAGGGAATCTTATGAAAAATGGGGGAGATTAGGAAGACCTGGAGGGGACAGGAGCTCCACAAGGAGAGCAACAGAACCAAAAAAATTTGGGCACAGGGGTCTTTTGTAAGACTGATACTCCAAACAAGGACCATGCATGGAAATAACCTAGAACCCCTGCACAGATGTAGCCCATGGCAGCTCAGAGTCCAAGAGGGTTCTTCAGTAATAGGAATAGAGACTGTCTCTGATATGAACTCAGTGGCTGGCTCTTTGATCACCTCCACCTGATGGGGGTGCAGCCTTGCCAGTCCACAGAGGAAGACAATGAAGCCAGGCCTGATGAGACCTGATAGACTAGGGTCAGATGGAAGGGGAGGAGGACCTCCCCTATCATTAGACTGGGGGAGGGGCATAGGAGAAGGAGAAGGAAGAGTGAGGGTGGGATTGGGAGGGGATGGGGGACAGGACTACAGCTGAGATACAAAGTGAATAAATGGCAATTAATGAAAATGAAATTAATTTTAAACAGTAAACTGAGGCAAAAGGATTATAAGTTCAAGACCTCCTTAGGAAACAGAGCCAATTTCAACTAGTCTGAACAACCTTTTGAAGCCCTATTTCAAAATTAAACACTAAAAGGAAGGCCGGAGACAAAGCTTTAGTAGCAGAACTTGCTTCACACATGAATGGTTTTAGGGTTGGTTTCCAGTGTAGACCCAAGCAAAGTACAGGGTGGCTCCACTTCTCCAATGAGGGAACCTGGAAAAAGCCCTCTGGCCTAGAGCAGAGCTCCCTGGGATTACAGCTGCAGGCCTGCCCATGAGTAGCCTCTCCCAGGTTCTGTCTCTAAAGCTTTTTAATGGTCCTCACACTGTTCCCTGATCTTACTTCTCCCCTCTCCTTTTCTGTCATCTCCTGTACTGCCTGGAGAAAAATCAAAAGAAGTGCTTACTTCACCTTCACCTGACCTTCACCTTCCTCCTTGACACCCTGAATAACTAGGGTCTAAGAAGAAAATTTGCTTGTATTTCCTCATGGTGCAGGTTACAGGAAGTGACACTCTTTGAAAACTATTAGGTGTATTGTAGGCTTGTTGGAGCAAGTATGTCACTGGGGGGTGGCCTTTGAGGTTTCAAAAGCTAACACTAAGCCCAATGTCTGTCTGTCTATCTCTCTGTATCTCTTTTCCTACAGATTAGGATGTAATACTCAGCTACTACTCCAACATCTACCTGCATGTTGCCATGCTCCATAATGGACTTAAACCTCTGAAACCATAAGCAAGTCCCAGTTAAATGCTTTCTTTCATAATAGTTACCTTGGCCATAATGTCTCTTCACAGCAATAGAACAGTGATAAAGACACAAACACATACACAGGAGAGACATAAGGATGTAATTTATACAGAACGTGATCAGGGGAGATGTCTCTGATTCTATAGTTCTTAAGTGGGCAGAGCCTTAAGGGAAATGACGAAGTAAACCACACAGTTACCTGCAGGGAGTATGTCCCAGGGCAGAAAAAGGAAGCAAATGCAAGGACCAACTGCAAAGCAAGGGTGTGTGGAAGTATTCGAGGCCGTGAAAGAGGCCTAAGAAATGGAGCAGGGGTTGGGGAGGAAGGGCAACTGGAGAGGAGGTTCAAGAAGAGCTGGAGGCAGATCTGGTAGGCAGTCAAGCCAGTGGAAAGGACGGTGCTTCAGATTGCTCAAGCTCTCTCTAATGGCTCTGTCTATATAGCTGAGAAGGAATAGAAGTGAGGGTAGGACCAGGGGCTACTCAAGGGCATTGAAACAGCTGTCGCAGGAGATGATAATAGCTGTATGTGAGGTAGTGATTCTGGGAATGTGTGAGTCACTTAAGGGATCTGCAGTTCACCTTTTCCAAAAAAAAAAAAAAAAAAAAAAAAAAAAGACTCTAGAATTCTGGATATACTTGCAAGCTGAGCCGTTGTTTTTAATCTTTCCTAATTTTATTGATATATATCTGACTAGTACAAATTGCATTTATGTGGCATACACCATTACAATTGCCAGCCTAATAGCTCAATTTTTGGTGCTTTCTATAATTGCTAAACTAAATTATATTGGCTCCATTCAGGAACAAGGGTTTCCTGTCTTCCTTAAGCTTTCCAATACCTGCCCCAGTCCTCTGGAATAGTAGCAAGTGACTTTTTTCCTTCACTGAGCCATTGCCTTACCCCCCCCTTTGCTTTTTTTCCACTTTTATGAAACAGGTGTTTTTAATGCAGGATTAAGCTTCATGGTTGTGGTGGACAGTGATTATAGGAACTCTAGTCATAATATATAATTCAAGGAATGGGGAGGTGATGGATTTCAGGCATCTTAGGAATTCCCAAAGGGAGAAGGCAGGCTATATATATTACAAAGATGTAACCAACTGTTTGGAATAAAGGTTTTGTACAAAACTGAGAAAAAGTTACACATAGGTAGCAGCTGAAACCACTGGGAGAAGTTAAGAATAGTTTCCCCCGTTCCTATATTATAAATTTTCATGAGAGCAACATGTATCATGATAAGGGAATCATAAGATCAGTAAAAGAAAAAAAAAGATAAAGGGTAATTGTTCCAGAATATTATGTTAAGGAAAAGCAGGAAAAGGAATACATTTCCTGGAGGCATAGTTTTTTTGTTTGTTTTATGAAGTAGCTATATATTTGTCACTTAGGAAAAAAACAAACAAACAAACAACTCAGTCATGTGGGCATAAATCCCTTACACAGTACTACCTGGGGATTGAAATTTTCATTGGTGTGGGTCAGCTGAATCAGTGTTTCTGTATGAAACATGAACTTGCTTTGTTCAGCTGTGTGGTTTGTGGACTCCTTGAGGAAACTGTGCACATGGCAAGTTTCATGCAAAATGTTTTCCTACCTTAGAGTGTGTCTTTATAGGTTCTGTCAATTAGTATTTGCTCTGTCAGCCCCGGATACCCGGATATCAGCAGAACTGGGCTCCTCCTCTTAGCTCTCACTTCCTAGTGGAATCTTTTAAGTTCAGAGGATCCCTCTGCTCCCTGTAGCTGAATGAACGTGTGCTCTTCTGGTCCCACTCTGTGTGAAGGACACCGGGGCACTGTGACCAGGGCACTGTGATTCTGGAGGGGAGTCAGGACAGCCAGAGGAGCCGGATACCTGGGAAGCATATAAGGAAGAGCTGACAGAATAATATGCGTTCTATACAAGACCAGGTGACCTGGGAAGGATGTGACTCAATCCTTACCCACATTGTGACTGAGTCAGAGATACATTGTATCTGACCATTCATGAAAAAAACAACCCTCCCTCAAAAACAACAAAACAACAACAAAAACAAACCTGTGATAGTGTTTGCCACCCAACAGTGAAACGAGAGCTGGGTTGGGAAGAGTTGCCATTCCTGGAATGACAGATATACTGGGTTCAAGGAGCAGACCTGAGCTTGAACTGCATCTTCCTGGATCGCATCTCAATTTGCAGATGCCCTTGGGTGATGAAAGCCAGGACAGGAGCCCATTCCAGTGGACTCCCACATACCTGTGATTAATAGTGAGAAACTAGTCAGTCAACAGCCCATGAATACATTCTCAAGCACAAAACCATGCTTCGTGGACCCTTGAGTTTGTGTCCGTTACCCTGTCCTCGAATTTCTCTGATACTGAAGCTCCAATAAAAGGAACAACATTGTATGTTGTTTTTTTTTCCCCTAAAATCTTAGATTCCTTTTCTAACAAAATGCATGCTGTCAGTTTGACCTGAGATAATCCCAACTCTTCTGAGAGATTTACAGGGAGGCAAATACCTCTCATTCTTTAGGCTTCCTAGACTTTAGCCAGGCACTGAAAGGTACCTTAGCTGCAGAGGGAGCTTTCTTCCTGGTGTGGCCCCAGGTCAAGGCCAATCAATTTTGCTTTGAGGAGAGAAATGCAAGGCACATCAACCCAAGAAGGTCCAGATGTTATGTTGCTCTTTCATGACCTCTTCTGCTAAATGGCATGCAGCAAAGTCCTCGAGTGTCAGGAAAGCCAAACACGGATGGCCAGGTCCCCTGTTTCATCCATTGTAGATGAAACAATAGAAGAATGAGCTGTCACAGGAACTGGGGACTAGAAGGTGTTTTTCAAGCCAGAGAACCTAATGCTACGTGTAGCTTGGCCTCTCTATTTTATAGATGAGACAGTGACTTCCCTAAAGTCACATACAAAGTCAACTTAGGATAGTCTAAGATGAACTTGCATGACCTCTCTGCAGTTATACCTGTAGCTCTTTGTTTAGAGCATCTAGTTCTGGCCCTGAACACTGTAGGCTAGAACATTCACCACATGCAAATGCCTTCAGAGATACTGATGTATTATAAATTCCCTGCTTCCCACCCCAGCGTCACATGTTGAAATCTTGAAACCCAAGGCTTAGTATTAGAAAATGATGGCACTTTTTGTTAGCAGGATTAGTGCCCTGTTCCATATATGCTACTGTAAAATTTATCCCAGGCTGGGCTATCTACAAGTGATAGAAATTTATTCCTCCCAATTCTGGAAGCTAGAAAGTCTACCATCAAGCTGGTGTGGGATAGGGTGAAGATTGATCTTGGCTTCTAAGCTGCTTTCTTGCTGCATCCTCTTGACAGGATGGATCCTACATCTTCACATGGCAGAAAGGATGAGAGTGGGTCAAGTGCCCAATGATGCTTCCTTCCTAAGGGTCAGAATCTCAAGAAACCCTGCTGACTTCCCAAAGGCCATACTTGGTCATATTGCTGTACAAGGAGCCAAGTACCAACATGATTGAAACACAAGCACTTAAACCACAGGAGTGCTCTTATTTCAGAAGGTGCCAGACTGCTCCCTCCATGGCCCTCCCTTGGGTGGGGAAATGCCAAGAGGCCTTCATATTTGAGGAAATAGGCTCTCTACAGGCATTGACTCCGCCTCCATCTTGATCTTATGCTTCTAGAATTTTGAGGGACAGTTTGTTACTATTTATACATCTCCTGGTTTATGGCACTCTGTTCTAACTAAGCTGGAAGAAATTAAGGTAGATATTCCATCCATAGAGGGTGCTGAATTTCCTAGCAGGGGGTCATGCCCCAAAGTCCACAAAGAGCCCCTGTTTATAAGCAATCAAAGGGAAGTCCGCCATCTAGTGACAGTCCACTGTGGTCCACTATCCCACTGGGTAATCAGATTATCTCTTGAGAATTCAGATCAACAATGAGGAGCAGTGTTTATATAAAGTCCAGAAACAATTTAATTTTTTTTCTTAAGACAGGTTTCACCATATAGACCAGGCTGGTCTAGACCTCAGAGATTCCTTTTGCCTTTGCATCCCAAGTGCTAGTATTAAAGATGTGTGCCAACATACCAGGGCAAGTTCAAAAGTTTGGATCATCAAGAAAGAGAAAAATCTTTAGGAAAAAAAACCTTTACTACTCCTTAATTTTTGTTTCCATTGTATCTACACTTTCCTGTTATGGAGAGACAGAGATAAAGAGAGACAGCCAGACAGGCAGGCAGGCAGAAACAGAAAAGCAGCCCCAACTCTACTTTTCGGTATAAATAATTGGAGCAATTCTTATACCGCGCACCACTTAAATTCTGCCCGTCACTGAAGGGATCACCCACTTCCTCATACCTTTGTTTAAAAATGATAAAAAACGCCATTTTTTCTAGGCACAAAGATGGTTAACTCTTAATCCCCAAGATCTTAGGTATATATAGCAGGGGAAATGGAAAAAAAAAAGTAAAATAAAACAAAATAACAAACACTATTACTACCCAATACTGATTATGATGAAGAGCACAGCAGATCTTGTTGAGGCAGCAAACATATATATAAAACCCATCTGGAGAAATGGATATGAGAGCGGGGAAGATGCTGTAGAGTAAGGGTTGCCCAGATGAGTAGGATTTCAGCAAAGGAAGAGCAGGGTCCAGCATGCTAAGTTCCATCAAGGGCACTGAGCTAAGAACCAGTATGAGAATGTGGGAAAACTGCAGGCTGACAGTCATAGGACTGTGAAGTAACCAGAGCATAGCAAGAAGGAGGCTGAACCATATCAACCAAGCGAAACTCAGGTTTCATATCCTGTCCAAGTTTTCCCGGCAGCCAAGGACAGAAACTTTTTCTGAAGACAGGCTTCACTGAGCCTGTAGAGTTTTCCAGAACTCTACATTTGAATGTCACTAGTCAGGCAAACTCTAGTTCACCAAGGTCCCTGCACTTCCTCGCCCATGCCCTCTCATGGAATGTACCTAAGCCTGTCTCTGCTGGGTATGGTCCCTGCTCTCAGGAATGTTAAGTCAGTTTTCTGTGAGTAAGGGAGAAGGGCATGGTCAGACTCTTGCTCTACACCGGTGTTCTCAGGGCAGATGGAAGGGGACTTAGAAAAGTGCTCTAAAGGCAGAGAAATCCCTTAGAAGGTCACTGCAAAAGTCCAAAAATAGCACACATAGAGGAGTGGTTCATGTCATCTCTTCTTGTTATTCCAACACCTGGGGGGCCTTTTTTGGTCATTCCCTCCATCACTCTTCAAAAGCACAAAGAGGCGCAGTAATCTCTATGAAGTGTTGACCTGAAACTCAGATTCCAGGTTACAAGACTGTTCATTCCACCCACCACAATCCCCCTTGTGATTTTTTTTTCTTTTGTGGAGTTCACCTCAGCCCAGGAGCCATTAATGTGTAATGTGGTGTGATGAAGGAATGTGACTCAGCTGAAGTTTAGTATGGGCTTTGGGATCTACATGCCTGAGAAATACAGAACTGAGGAAACATCGCTAGAGAGGACACACTGATCCTGTGTCCTCAGAGCTGGTGGATTTTGTGGCGTGTCTGAGTCCATTTGGACTGCAATAATAGTATATTGTAGACTGGGTGGCTCATAGAAAACGTGGTATTCCTCATAGATCTAGAGAAGTCCCTGACAAGATTCAGTGTCTCGTGAGAACATATTACCACTGAGCCTACATGGTAAGAAGGACTGATTATTCTGATAGTTTCTTTGGGAGATCTAAACAGGGTAAGTCCTGTCCTGCTCACCTCCTAAAACCCCACCTTCTAACATCATCATGTACAGGATTAAAATTTCAACCTATGATTTGGGGTGGGACACAAATCTTCAGGCCACAGCACTTGGCAAAACCTCTTTACGTTTTCCTCCTCAGAAAATAAGGGGGAAATAATCTAAGTTTGTGTATACGGTAAAACACAAACACAAAGGCAAGGTTTGATGGCATGATTGGTTTAGACCATCAATGGTTTTGAACAGGGTCAGAGATTCCTTCCTAGAAGGTCCCTCGAGGCCAACACTGGGAGCCTCCATCTCCATCTTTCCAGGAACTCTGAGAATTTAGAAACAGCTCCATGCCCTGGGCAGCACCCCCAGTAACTGAAGGGCTCCCCCTAAGACAGAGCTTCTCAAAGTATGGTTCCCCAGCAGATGGCACGGACATTGTTAGGAATAAACAAGGAATTATCTTGGTGTTGCACAAAGGAATACATGATCAAAGAGAAAATAATTCAGGAGGCAATTTTTGGTGTGAAAGGGCTAGAAAGCACACTGGCCAACATGGCCTCTGTCCTGTATCCCTTAACGTGGGAATGGGCACCTCACATCATTGGCGGGAGCTCGACTTCACAATCTGATGCAATTAACATAAAAGCAAAGGGGAAGGTTCAGGAAATATGACCTAACTGCCTTTAATTTCTTTAAAAAAAAAAAAAAAAGGTTTCTGACAACGTATCACTTGGAGACTTGCAATGCTGGATTCTTGGGCTCCTCCTTAGACCACTTGAATTGGAAACTCTGGCATTCGGGTCTCGTGATCAGCTTCCAGAAGCCTGCTATGGGATTCTGACACACTGAGACACTAAGACACTAAGCCTGAAGGGCAGCAGAACACCGATAATGTTCTATTGAATTCATTGATGTACCTCTCCTGAGTTGTGGATTTCATCCAAGTGGGGAAAGTTCCATAAACTCATACAGAGGCCTAGGTGTTATTGATCAGAGCGGACATAGGCCAGCAGCCCATCGGGAGGTCAGGATTCAAGTCTTGTGTCGGCTTTTGAAATCTTTATTTCTTGCTCTGATCTCAGCTGTGAGGATGGCTCCTTTGGGAAGCCTTTCTTCACTATGCTGGGCTTGGGTCACATGTTCCTGATCATCACCCCAGTGCTTGTCACTCTTTGGTCCTGCTCTCCCAACTCTGAGCCAGAGAGGACAGAGATGTTGCCCTTCTTGTTTGTCCTTGAGTTTCCAGAATGTACTAGTAAGATATTCAGTAAACATATTCTTGAACATTTAGCTCACTTTTGCTGCGAAAGCCTCAGCATGGCTTGAGTTGGTGCTCCTCTGCCTGTTCTGTGTCTTCTTCCATCTCCCTCAGTCCAGCTATAGCTGCTAGGCCATTATAGATGACGGGACACTGTCTTCTGAACACTAAGGCTGTGCTGGACTCTGAATTGGTCTCCAGCATCACACCATATTGCAGTCAAGACCACATTCATTAAGATTTCACTGTCTGTTGTCCCATGCTCCTGCCCCAGAATTCAAGATCCATGGTATGGGGATGGTCGATCATGCTTTATTGTACCCTCACTACACAAGAGGCCCCAGTGAATGACTTTCACTAATTTATTTATTTATTCAACATTTAGCCATCAGTTATGTAAGGTCATTGTAGAGATAAAGGAAAACCAACCCAAAAAAGAGTGAGTTGCCTGGATTTCAAAACCAGTGGGTAGCTGGTCTTCAGTTAGGATCTATGATAGCAGACTTTCAACAGACCTCTTTACACTTCTGTTTTCTCTTCATTGAACCAAAATGTTTGGTTTTGTTTTTTCCCCCTATAATTGGAACCATTGAATATCTGGCGCTTTGGGCAAGTGGCGGGATGTTTTCTATTTCACTGTAGGTAAGTGTAAGGTTCCCTCTGGCGACATCGACTTGTCTGATTTCAAAGGCATCTGCTTTTCCAGATGAGGGTCACAAAGTCACCGCTGCACCCCATAAATCCTGCCTTGGCATTTCCTCACAGCTGTGCTGGTTGACAGCTCTGAATCACCATCACAGTGGAGATGCCAGGAGAGCTGATGCTGTCATAGCATGTCGTGTGTACAGCCAATGATGGCTGATGGCATGAATGCACCTGCACCACAGGGAGGCCTGTCCACCCTGCCTGGCTGAGGATAGTGTGATGACAAAGGGATGTCGTTTCCACTGATTTATGCATGGGGATTAAATTTGACCCCATGTCAAGTTTTGCTCAATCAATCCAGAGCATCATAAACTTGAGAGAAAAGTAATTTCTTGGCTGTAACTTTGAACCAAAAAAAGAACACAGTGTTCAATGAAACCTTTAATAATGGCAAAAAAGTAGAAAATTGGCTGAACCACTTTTCTTATGAAAATTGGCATCTTTCATAAGGAAAGATATTATATAGATACTAAGACAAAAGGAGACAAAATGGAATTCTTATAATAAATTGGTTAGAAAATTAAGTTACAAAATATTAGTATCTCAAGAGCCTGTTTTCTTTTAGAAAAAAATCTTTGACTAGGGAGATGAATGACTGGGTGTGTGGAAGGATCACAGAAGATATGCAGTAATGTGTGGATAAGACAGCAAAAGACAAGAGAACCGAAAGAGGCATACTGACATACTTACAGTAGCTATCTTTGGAAGGGCTGTTTCATTTAAAAAATCTTTTGTCTTCACTTTCTTATAATTTAAAAATAAATGTGTTGCTTTTGTTAACACATAGTTCTTAATGCCAATCAACCTAATATTCAGAACGGGAGCATATCTTTGACCCATGACTCTTCTTCACACCCTCTTCATTCATCCAAAATAGATGTCCTTAAGGAACACTAGGTCATCCATCCATCCATCCATCCATTTACCCAAATATCTACCCCTCACCCCCACCTACCCCCTCACACATGCGCCCATCTGTCTAGCCATCATCTTTCACTCATTTATACATTCTTATATCCATTTAGAAAGCAGATTCGGTGGGAATGTCAGATGGTGCTTAAACAATGCTCTGTGGTGCCTTTATATTCGGGCTATGTTCGGGCGTGTCAATAGCTATTTTATTGCTGTTGTGGTTTTCCTAGATGATGGAGCTCCTGACCTTATGCTTCACACTGCTTCCCTTTGTTCCTGTTAATTACTACTCAGGCTTCAGAGCTTCTTCTGCACACCTCACCTTTCTCTCCTTCTCATAGCCTCCTTCCTCCAGCATCATGGCATCTGTTGTAAACGACTTGATCTGAAACTTTCCAATGTGTATCAGTGTGTCTCTAGATTGGATTGGGTACCAACTGACACAAGAATCATATCTTTCATCTCTGAAGAACTTACTAGCAGAGAGCTATTCTGTTTCTCTCATAAATATGGTTCTAAGCCCAAAGGGAGACTTGACTAAGCAACCTTGTTGTCGTATGTTGATCAAATGGGCATTCATTAAGCATTTCCTACATGGCAAAATGAAGAATTAACAAGATAGTTTCTCCCTCTAGGGGCTCAGAGGTTGCAGGAGATGCAGACACACATAAAGGAACTATAAATTAGCTGTGAAAACAAACTAATATTCTGTCACTGCCTAGACAGGGTGTTTTCTCAAGCACACTGAAAGCCAGCTTCCTACCCTGTTCACACTTTCTGGAACATGGTGTTTTCTCAGTAGATGTCTGTTAGTGGCAGCTATCCTAGTAGCTGTGTTGATGGAACCCTTCTAGCCGACCGTGATTTTTAACATGGACTTAGGAATTTGCCCATTCTCACAACATTATGAAACAGAACGTGTTCCCATTTTATAAGTGGAAAAAGTGAGTCTTAGGAGGCTAAATGGCTTGGCTCAGATCACTTAGCTAGAAACACTTAAACTGAGTCGGCTAGGCTTATAGCATGCTATACTTTTCTTTTGAACTAACCCACCAGTAATTATAGCTTGCCTACTTCATGCCAGAAACCACTCCAGCCTGGTCACTTGGAAGAAGCGATAAGAAGAATAGCAGATATCTCTCTACTTAGTGAAATTCTGAAACAGATTGGTATCCAAAGTACAGATTATCTCAGAAACATGGACAACCATGGGTGAGGGTGAAGGAAAAATGAGATAGCCAAGGGCTTCCAGGCATGGAAGGGCAAGTGTAAGGGCATGGATGTAGGCTGGAACAAGTCTAGGCTGGCTGTTGCAGTAAGGCTTCCTGCCTTCATGGTGTTTCTTGGGGGTGAAGGAACATCTAAAGCACCTCCATTATTTTAGAACCTCAAACAGCACCTGGAACTGGGCCCTTAGTAAAAGTGGAAAAGTCAGTAACATTGTCTTCTGTCTGTGTCTCTAAGGCAGATGTAAAACTGGATTTCTAGAAAACACTGAAAGGCTGAAACGGAAGATGACTCCAGCTAGCAAGGAGTAGCCAAAAATGATCAAAAGAAAATGAATTAGCATTTTTTTCTTTTTTGTTTTGTTTTGTTTTGTTTTGAACGAAGATTAGGTCCAGACCCTATCTCAAACCTGTTGTGCTGCACAAACCCCACCTCTGACTAAGGTGTTGTGGAGTTGCTAGGATATGGATATATTTACCCACAGCCACAGAAGTTAGAACCAAGAACAGCCCACTCAGTCTTCACATGAGACTGGGTCACGGGGATGCAATCAACATGAGGTTGTCTGGGGACTTGGAAATCAGCCAGGAAGTCGATCATTGCTTGGAGGCGTCACAGTTGACGTTCTCCCCATCTTTTGCTACTATGAGCTTTTTTGTGGTGGTAGTGAGTAAAGCGGATTTTCTTTGGTCCCTTTTGGGCTTTCAAATTCAGTTGTGATTTGCACCAACTTTTTTGGACTTAAGAAAACACGAGGGAAAGAAAAGAGTCAGATTTTCCTAATCCGCAGCCCTTGAGTTCCCAGTCTGGATGTACTTAGGGTCTTTGCCCTGAGGGTAAAATAGGACAGGGTGGGTGGGAAGCACTTTGGCTGAGAATGATGGCTGGAACAGGTTGAGATCTTGGCCTGAGTGCCATGCAGCCAGAAGATGGTTGTTTCTGCAAAGATCCAGAGAGATGCAGACTGTCTTTTATCAAAGTGCAGAACACAGGACTGACTCACTACATCAAGGCCAAATACTTAGCTTCCCGACTTCTCAAATGGAGAGTGCTTGTAATCCCTGCTGCTTGGGAGGCGAGGCAGGAGGATCGCAAATTCAGTCTGACTTAAAAAAATTTTTTTTGTATTAAACTTGATGCAAATCAGTGGTCTATCACAAGAGAGCCCAGTGACCTTGCTCTCTGATTGTTAGATCTTGTCTGAATTATTAAGCTCTTGAAATCTTAATAATCAATATTCTCCATCAGAGTCTGCCCAGTAAAGAGTTATACCCTTGTCTTGGCATCATAGTCACCCAGTAGTTTTCAGGAACCCCTTTGAGTGACCCAGGGTCACATATTTGCTTCACCTCAAGTTCCCATAAAGATCAAATTAAAATAAAAGCCTCTTTGGCTGAAGTTAATGTTTCAATGAACAAACAATGCTCTATTTAATTATTGGCAACAGGGTGACTCAGTCTTCACAGTTCTGGCACTCTATTTTAGGCCACTAATTACCACATCCCCCCACCCCAAAGTAATTGTCCTAGCCTACAACCTTTATGACAGCTAGATTTTGTTTAGTTTTTCTTCCTGGTGAGTTTAGCGGCACAGGAGGCAACACATACAACTCTGGCATTTTCACTGGCAAATTCTATGGCTCAAACTATGTATTCCATGGCTCACTGCTTCCATCTTTTCTCTGGTTCTCATGGAAAACTGACAAGCCCTTTATTGAAGTGCTCAGGTGCCGATCCCATGGCTTCACCCAACTGATCTTTACTAATGCTTCTTTTATCAAACTGGGCCCATAAGATTGTTTCTAAAGGAATATTACAACCAGACTATCGCTGTCATTGGCTTTGACTGTGAGGTTGCAAAGAATCCAGCTACCTTTTCAGCATTGCTACTGTGCATGGACCTTCAGCTTTGAACCATCTGGGTTTTTCTGTTACCTTCTTTATCTCAGACTTCTTCAGCTCTCATCCTCATCATCTTTATGCTATTCTAGTACCCCTTCCTTCATATGTACTCACTCATTTGGTCCCTTATTCATTCATTCTTTCCTTAATATCCATGTGTATCTATCCCTATTCCATAGCTATGTCCATGTTGTCTGGCAAGTAGCATTTGTTTTCTATATGGAATGTAGGTCCTAGCACCTCTTTCTTTCTCAGTCTGGGCATGCCAGTAGCCAAAGACTATATAAGACAATCAAGCCCTTGGGAAATAAGGCTGTACTTACAGGATCAGTTTTAGCACTAGGCATTTGGCCTCTGTAGCCAGCAGCTGTCTCCAGCAATTGACACAAATCTGATGTCCAATATGAACCTCTCTTCTACTGTAGCATTAGAGATACAGTGGCCTTGAGCCAGTACCTTCTGATACACACCTAAGCAAAGCAAAGGTGGACACAGGAAGTCGGAAGCAGGGAAATCTTTTTGCCAAAAGGTACAGTGTCTGAGGACTGTTCATTTCTTGGTTGAGGAAGTCTTCTAAACTCAAGGGCTAGTCTAGGAAAAAATTATTGAAAAAATATTTTTTTCATACAATATATTTGGGTCATGCTTTTCCCTACCTTCCCCAACTCCTCCCATATTTTCCACAGTAACCAAACTCCTCTCTCTTTCTCTCTCTCTTTCTTTCTCTCTTTCTCTCTCTCTCTGTCAAAACCAAGCAAGCAAACAAACAAATAAAAACAATAAAAGGAAACACTTCCCCCAAAATGGAAATCAAAATTTTCAAGCAAAAACTCAATATGACAAAAAAAAAAAAGCCCAAACAAAGCAACATGAGACAAAAAGTCTTCAAAAATACCATTAACTGCATTTTGGGTAGGTCACCTAGTGCTTGGCATGGAGCCAACCAACCCATGTGTGGTTAATATTCCCAGCGAGGCTCCATTGGCTAAAACTAACTTTCCCTTTGTCAGTGGTTATCAGTTGCCAATAGCTGCTTGGTTAGGGGTGGGAACTCATGTCCACTTCTCCCTCCCAGTGCTGGGACCCCATCTAGCAGTCTCAATATGTTAAAAAGTCAACAATCTGGTTACAACGGAAAACAAAAGGAGGAACATTCACACTGTTACTGGAAGAAATTTTAATGAAAAGACCACATGCTTAGGTGCAAAGGGAACGCCGGAGCTTGCCCCCAGCAGGAATCCATTACATAGCTATGTCTTCACAGGGGAGAAGAGGGAACAGCTCCATAAATCAAAGGCAGTGTTCGTAAGGAAGGGTCAACTGATCAGAGGTTGCCCTGTTCGAGCAGGCAGGGTGCCCCTGTAAGCCTGAGAACAGGGAGCCAGGGGATCAGTTCCCATGCTCCTTTGCCTTTGCACTCCCTCATCTCCTGCTGCTGCTTCCCTTAGGCTAAGCTCTGGAAGCTAAGAAGGAAGTGCTGCTCTTTGCCATGACCCCTCCAGGTTATCTGTCTGGGTTCAGGTGAGTAGGGAGGCATGGGGGGTAATCTGGACTCAACACAATAGTTACGACTTAATTGATAGCAATTGTACAAGTGATAACTGCCGTGGTACCCAGGATATACTGGCCTCTTCAAAAATACTGTGGAAGACTCACGAATTGGATCTTCACCAGGCACAGGAGGTAACAAAATCATGATACTATTTGACTGGCTGGGAAACTCAGGATTACAGATGTGAAACACTACCTGTAAGTGAGAGTGTAAACGCAACCAGATGTTTGTAATTATAGATGCAGTGTTTATTGTTCACCTTACCCCAAATGATAACTGCTGATTTCGATCTTACATCGGTGATAAAATAGGGAAGTGACAGAGGTGTGAAATGGGACAGGAGTCATCTATTATCATCAAGGTCAAGCAAACATCCTCCACTTAAAAGATGTTAAAGTATAACCCAAGAGAAGAGAGAGAGAGAAAGGGAGGGAGGAGGGGTTGGGAAGCCAATGGCACATAGAATAGAGGCCAAACATCTAATTATAGCTGACAAGGCCCTCATGATCTGGGCCTCTTTCCCTATGCCCCCCATGGGGCACTGTGTCCTAGCCAAAGTCAACTTTGTTTAGTTCTCGAAATAGCCCTCAGGTCTTTGCCCCAGCTGCTGCTTCTGCCTGGAACACTTTACCCCATTTTCTAGTCACCTATCTCAGCTTCTGCTTATCTAACAGGCTGGTCCCGGTGAGGGCCTTTCTTTCAGTGTTCCTTCTCTCCCTCCCTCCAACAGGTATTTTTATTTGGGTTCCTGGTGTATGCTGACTCTGTGATAGCTGGCCCGGGGCCTGTGGAGTTCTCTGAGAAAACTGTTTCTCCACCTTTATGTGTAGACTGGATTTTTCCCGTTTGTTGGCATCCTGAGCTTATCTGATAGCAGCCTTCTCATTCTGTGCCCTGGCACCCTGGATATGTGTCTGTCTGTGTTCTATCATGGGATCCACAAGACAGAAGTATGTCTGTCCATGTGGGTATTAGATGTCCACACTGCAATAACAAATCACCATGACTCAAGGTTTAAAGTGACACAATTTTTTTTTTTTTTGGTCTTGTGGTTATGTAGGTGTATGTTTGACAGAAGTTCACTGGGCTAAAATTAAGGCACACGGGAAAACCAATGTTCTTCTTGCGTTTTCAGCTATAAGCTACCCATAGCCTATAGCCAATAGCCCCTTCCTTCATATGCAAAGCCATCACAGCAGTTGCTACATGACATCACTATGCTGTTGACTTTTGTCTTTATCTTACATATTTTAAAAACTCTGATTATATTGGGTGCACCTAGATAAGCCAGGTCAATAAAAATAATTTTAACACTACCTGTCAGCTTAATTTCCTTTTGCTTACAAGTTCCAGGAATTAGGATTAGGGTATCTTTGCAAGTCTGTCCTTCTCCCTAGCATACTGTGGATCCCCAAATGCAGGGCATATAGAAAAGATCAGATGACTGAGTATGTGGTTGGGAATGTGCGTGTGGGGGACATACAGAATATCCAGATATATGTTGGTGTGTGACACACAAGAATGCCGGGTAGCTAGGCATTTGGGTGTGTTATTGTGTGTGTGTGTGCGTGTTGTTTGGAGTTACACACTGACTGACATCATTGGTGAAACTCAGATGTACATAATGTATGCTGGGAGCTTAGAAACCACAAGAAAGGGAAAATGCACATGAAATAGATGAGTCTTATTTTCCTGAAAATACCATGAAATACTTAATTTATTTCCTTTGTGGATACTCTGAGATCCTGGACTTGTGCACTTTATATTGACATGTGCTTGTGGCCACAGTGAGGGTGAAAACTCTGTCTTGCATGGGCCAGGCAGCTCTAACAGCTTGGATGAGTCAGCACACAGCTCAGGCATGCTTGTGCTGCCAGCATTAAGACGTCAATCACAGCACAGTTTCCTGCCCTTACCATGAGAGCAACTGCTCTGACACGGAATCCTCCTCAAATCTCCAGACCACTTCTTACTTAATTTCACAGATTTAAGAACAGCAAGAGCCCTGAAGTCACATGTAGCCTGCCCCCTTCTTTTCAGAGATGAAACACTGTCCAGCGAGTGGCAGAGCTGCACAGGCTTATATGACTGTCAGAGCAGAACGGTATCAGGGTCCCCTATTGTAATTCCAACGTGTACAGGGTGACATTTTACTCTTTGCGGGCAGGGATTTTGTATCCTGTATGCTATAGTATCTGGTTTCTGTAGGGCTCTCTGATCCCAGGTCAGGGTACTTCTGGAAGATAAAATCTAAGATGTCATTTCTGAACAGACTACTCCCGAGAGAAGCTTCCATTGAGGATTTCCATCTAGCTTCCTGTGTAGGGTCAGTCTGAGACTCTTGAGGTGCCTGCATCTCTTCCCCCCTTTTCTCTGGAAAGTTAGCCCAAAGCCCAGAACTGAACTAGAGCTACTGTCTTCCCAAACAAGTGATACCTCTTGACTTGTGTTTATGTGACAATACTCGGGGTCTTTCCGAATGTAGTTCCCATGCTAGATGACAGATACACTGACCTGAAACAACCAGACAGAGGTCCTTGCCCTCAGAGGATCTAAGCATCATGAAGCTTCCAGTTCTTCCCAGGCCCAGACAGTCTAAGCTGTTTCATTTGTTAAGAAGGAAAGGGAAGAAAGAGAGAGAGGGAAGGAGGGAGGGAGGGAGGGAGGGAGGGAGGGAGGGAGGGAGGGAGGGAGGGAGGGAGGAAGACAAAGAGGGAGGAAGGGAGGAGAACTGAAATAAGAGTATGAGTATACAAGATCATGAGAGCAAGAAAAAAGTAGACCATTGGAGACACACGAAGATCCAGAGGGAGAACAAGATGGTGAATGATCTAGAAATGCAGGTAGAGTCTAACCAGAAGAGCCTCCCAAGCACAGGACCTCCTCTCCACAGGCAAAGAATCCACAAAAGGATCTTGCCTCTGGAAGGATGACGCCGGGGCTCCTTCTACCACACAGGAAGAAGAAGCTGAAATGGAAACTTAGAACGCAGACTCCAGGACTCCAGGAAGTCCTCCATGGCAGCCTCTCATGAAGCGTGGAGTGAGGGGGACTCAGGAGTCTGTGGTCCAACTCTACAGGAAGCCTGCTTGATCTTCACTCCTCCAGGAAGCCCCACCTGCACCCTTGGATAGTAACTTCTCTCCCTCCCACGGAGAGGAAAAGCATTCCACAGCACCACACTCAGTTCATGCATCCAGTCTTACAGTGGGTATGTGTGCTATCTTTGTCTTGCTAGCTCTTGTGCTGATTAGCTTTATATCAGCTGACACAAGCCAGAGTCATCTGAGAGGAGGGAATGTCAACTGAGAAAATGTTTTCATAGCATCAGGTTGTAGATGTGCCTGCAGGGCATTGTTGATACGGGAGGGCCCAGCCAGCATACTGTGAGTGGTGCCAATCCCGGGCTGCTGGTCCTAGGTGCTATAAGAAAGCAGGCTGAACAAGTCATGATGAGCAAGCCAGTAAGCAGCACCCCTCCATGGCCTCTGTATCTGCTCCTGCCTCCAGGTTCCTGCCCTGTTTGAGATCCTGCCCTGACTGCCTTTGATGATGAACTGTTCCCTGGAGATGTAAGTGGAATAAAGCCTTTCTTTCCCCAAGTTGCTTTTGTTCATGGTGTTTTATCACATTGGTAGAAACCTTAACCAAGACAGCAGTGGTCATATGTACCTATGGAGGGACACAGGTACAGAATAGTGGGTGTTCTTGTCCTTCCTCACCCAGGCTAAGAGCAGAAACCATTAATATAGTCTCATTTATTAAGCCAATATTTATTGAGCACCTACTAAGTTCTTGACACCACAGTAAGTTTATGCCAGCAACTCCAACCTTGACCTGTAGAAAAGGCACTCAAAACCCTGTACTGCAAGTAGAACAAGGAGGATAACCTCCTATTGTACAAACAATGGGCTGATACAGAGAAAGGCCCTGAATCGCACTGGGATTCAGACCTTCTTGGGCCTGCCTTTTAGTTTTCTCTCACACCCAGCTCCTACACTGAGTCTTAGAATTCTTGCAGAACAACAGTGTCACTCAAGTCACCTTTGGATCTTCAGCACCCCCATAATTCCATGACATATTATAGGTTCACAGAGAAGTGACTTTAATAAATTGATAAGGATTGAGAGCTCTTGGGTTCTATATCATTGGATCCTTAGAAGACTACTGCCCCCAACTCCATAACCTCGGTGTCACCCTATTTCTGGACAAAATGTGTCATCAGGCAAAAGTGGGATTGTCTCTGGGGTACACTGAAACTTCCTCAGGTACAACAGAATCCAAGTGAGGGCAGTACCAGAGATGGAGCAGGCAGGACCTAAAATGAGCACCAATTCCTCACAGTGTGAGAAGCATGCCAGATTCAGGCATTGGCCCTAGTAGATCCAATATTTCGGAGAATAGGGCTTTCAGGTAATGCAAGACACCTAAAGTTAGGAAATACCCAAGATTATCCTTCGGTTCTGAATGGGAGACTCGGAACTGAACACAACCGATTGAGGCCCCTGCTCCATTCAGGACAGTCTTGGTAACCTCTACACTTGTATCAAATCCATAGTCCACAGTCTTTTGTGCAGGGCAGGGGAGCATTTCACTCCCATCATGTCAGTAGTTCCAAGAATGGGTTTCCCTTAAAATCACCTCAGGAATGTCTCCCATGTCCACCCCAGCCCTTCCCATAAGCCAGACTTGGCTAGGTAGAGGGAAGCAACTTCAGAGCCGACCTTTAAGGATCTTACAGGACTGATAAGATGCTGGAGGCTGGAATGAGGGTAGATGTCTGGGAGCTCCTTCCCGAACACCGAGAGGGAGAATGAAACCCCAGTCAGGGGAGTTTGGGAAGGCCTCCTAAAGTTTCCTGTGTATGAACTGCGCCCTGAAGGTTAAGCAGATGTTTGCCAGCTGGAGAAGGGGCATAGCATAGCCAGGGTCAAGGGAGCTGCCCGAAGCATGGAGGAGTATACTGTCTGCTTGGGAGGGTAATCAATCAGCCATGTGGCTGGGCAAATGGACCAGGCAGTGAGCGGGAGAACAAGGCTGGGGTAGCGTCACAGAAGGCACGAATGTGTTTCAGGATTTTCAGATTTTCATTTGCACACTGCACTGTAAGCAAAGACAACACAGCCCTAGTCACCCAGGCTCCCAGTGAGTGCCAGGGAAAACGGTTAAGATATCATTTAACCTGAAGCCAAACGTACTATCAGCATTTTTATAAACCTCCAAGGGAGAAAAAGAAACGAAAGCTGTTGAAATGTGAAAATAATTAGAGAGGCGACTTTCCCGGGGAACAAACATGGCCCATGCTGCGTGGAGGGAAAGAACAAGCAAACTTAGGGGCGGTTATGAAGCTGTAAAAATCCCTGTTTGTTTCTGAAAAAAAGAAATAACGCTAGCAAAGGCACTGAGCCTGCACAACCATAAATCAAGGCTGAGGCGTAGGGAAGAAAGAGTGAGCCTAGCCCATCAATTCAAAGGGAACAAAGCTGCATTCCGGCTGTCCCAGGCGGCCTGAGAACCTGCTCTCCCCGGGTTCTGCAGCCTGGGATCACAGTATCCCAAAGTCACAGTGTCCTGCGTATTCCTTGTCTGCTCTCCCGGTCAGAAAGCATTTGGCTCAGGTTACAGAAGTTAGTCTGGGAGCCCGAGTTCCCTCTTCTCCAGCTGCTTTCTGCAGGGTAGCTTCAGCCCAGCGGAAACCCAGAGGAGGTCAGGGCTCTGAAGGGAATTCCCACCCTGTGCGCTCAGAAGGGGAGCCCACACTCTGCCACCCCCGGCTGGCTGTGGCTTCGGTAAACAGCCTCCGTGGAAAGGGCACTACCAACCCTCTAGGCTGAGGGATTTTCACACCTCAGGTTTCTGCAGAGAGGGGTCTTGTTAGCTGAGACTACGCTCCATTAACCGCGACTGGCAGGGTTCATAGAGCAAGCACCAGGGGCAGACCCGGGCTTCGGCTTCGTGCTGGTGAACAGTTTAGTAATGCCCCTGCCTCAGAGCCGCATGTTTTATTATCTGGTTTTCAAGGAATGCGAACAAGTGATTTTAAGCCATTGAGTACTGACCCCTACTTTACTCTGAGCCACATAAAGACATCTGCACTTCAGGTAATCTGCGCACCAGCTCAGTACAGTTAAACACCGTTGAACCCCAATAAGACAGGGAGTTATGCTTCGTTGCTTGCAGCTCTGGCCCGGATGTTACGCTCGGTGAGAAGGCTGTAGATGGCAGGTATATCTCCACTTTCTTAGCCACTAAACTCTGTTGTTTGATAGTCAAGCTCCTGTCTACGGAATCTAAATGATTCCAGGACCCGGGAGGTGGAAGTAACTCACCTGAATTAACTTGATTAAGAGGTGAGTAACCGCAATAACAAATTATTCCGTGCCAATAAGTTATCAGTTAAAGGACCGCTCCCTCCCCAGGCCAAGGCCTTTGCATATGCTAATCCAACGTTGCTAGAAAAGCACCTTTGAGGAAGGTGGCAACGTTTCACAGATTAGAGAACTGAATTAGGGAGGGGAAAGTGTGTGAAAAGGTCACCCCGCCCCAAAACACTGAGCAATCATGCTATTAAAAGGCCAGTTCATGTTTGTGGTCTCTGCAGACGACAGAAAGCTTAAAATGAACTTAAACCTTAAAATGACTGGATTTTTGTACTAAATCAGACGCCACCCTAACAGATTTCCGGGTATCTTGAGAATAAAACAAAACCAATGCACCTGTCTGTTTGTGCATTTGGGCTATACATATTGTGTGAGTGTGGAGTATAGGCGCCAGAAGTCAATATCGGAGCTGGTGTGTCTCACTGAGCCTAGAGTTCATCGATTTGGACGTGAAATGTGGGCGCGTGCTTGTCGCCACGTGTCACCCTAACCCAGCCCTGGAGTTACAGGTAGATGTTGCCCCGGCTTTTTGTGGGGGTGCTGGAGATCCGAATTCAGATCCTCACGTTTGCACAGTGGGCGCCCATTTCCCCAGCCCCACACCCCCATCTCTTGACTCCTATCGCCCTGTGACGTGAAGAGGGAGGACAGCATCAGTCTGCCAGAGCAGCAGGAGGCACTGGTGGTTGGTGAGGGGAAGTGTTTTCCCCGGCAGAGTGGCTGAAGTGCTGGGACAGCCGCTTGGTTATTTCAGGTGTCTGTAATGCTTGCAAGCCTCAACCTTATCTGTCTACTTCTTTCCCTCGCTTTGTGTTTCAGTTTTTCACCCATGCCGTGGCAAGTTACTATAAATCCAGACATTTACAATACCACACATTTGTCTTATTCCCTTCTAGACACCAGAGATCCAAAACCAGTGTGAGGAACAGAACTGGGGGCAATAGCAGCTGCAGACGTCTGAGGAGACTCTCTTCCTAGACCCCTCCCTTCCAACATCTCCGCCTCCTGTGTTTTTCCTGTATCTTTACTGCTGTACCATCAGCAGCTATCGCCTTCCCTCTGAAAGTGCTTCCTGCTTCCTCCAACACATGCCTCTACCCACATGTTGCCTTCTCATGTGTCTGGGCTCAGTGTCCCTCTGCCTCTGTCTCATACAACAATGGGATTGGGTTTAGGTGCATCTGGATAATTCAAGATAATGGTCGCAACTCGAGTCTCCATTTAAACACATCTTCCTTCTTTTTATGTGATAGCCATACATTTCAGAGATCAGGCTGCAGTATCTTTGGGAGACATTTCAGGTCAGTCAAATCTTCTTTCCTCTTGAAAATAGCATGTCAAATTACTTTTCCAAGAGTGGAAATACGGTTCTGTTTGACTGTCCACTGTCTTCGATGGTTTCCTTGGTGACTGAAAACCCAGCCTTCACCTGTTTCTTTATCGTTATCCAACCTTTTCAAGCAGTGGTGTCATTAGAGTGTCCGGTCCTTGGTAATCCCTCCCTGGTTCAAGTGCTGGTTCAAGGTGCAAAGGATTATATTCAGGAGAACAGAAGTACTGCCTATAGGGAGCTGGTGACAGAATTTGTCAATGTACCATGTGCACATATACGGCAAGTCACCTGGTGATGCCACGGATTTTCCACTTAGCAAGAAGTTATAAAGGATCCCTGAAATTCAGAAAAGAAGGGGGCTGCAATCCTATCCAGGTTTAAACATCAGGTAAAATTTCTGAACAGCCAGAGAGGCAACTATTACATAAGAAACGTTCCCATGAATTCAACTTTATGTGACGGCCTCCCATGTACTCCTCACTTCAGCCCAGGATGGTACATATCATGTTTACAAATGAGGAAACTGAGGCTTGACCAGCAAGGTCTTGTCTAACCTCTAATCACCTAACTGAGCTGCTTCGCCTTCTGCATGACACTCTTGCCCTAACCCTGGCCTTTGGCTAAATAAAGTAATGGGAACATGAGCATAGTGTCCTATGGACACAGAAAATAGATGCCCACATCGGAATGAGCAGAGCATCAGGAAGTGCATGACGTGAGCACCCAGACTAGCAGAGACTATACTCTGGGGACCCCTGCCTGTATCAGATTTGACAAGATGTTTTTGGAGGGGCTCACTCAGGACTTGAAAAAAAATCTGAAACTAAATATATATATAAAAAAATAGCCAACTGCATAGAAGAGGGGTAGATTTACTTTCCTTGCATTTGACATTCCAACTAGCCTTAGCCAAGATTAAAGTTCCCCCATCCACTTACCAGCACGAATCTCTAGGCTCTACACACATGTGAAATGGGTATCATACATTATATCATGTTTTCAAATAGCCTCTCCTATTGACTCCACCTAGGTGACTTCCCCAGTATGTGCCTCCAGTTTAGACTAAGGACAACAGTTGCCAGACATGTACTGCTCTAGCGTATAAACCATTTTTAACATTTCTTATTTTTCAGCGTCTTTGAAAGAATGTTGTGTGTTGAAATAACAGTAATGTCGCCAGAGATTTTCTTTTTTTTTCTCTTCGTTTTTTTCCTTTTTTTTTTTTCTTGTTCCTCTTTTTTTTTTTAAGACTTATTTATTATGTATACAACATTCTGTCTGCACGTACAGCTTCACACCAGAAGAGGGCATCAGATCTCATTATAGATGGTTTTGAGCCACCATGTGGTTGCTGGGAATTGAACTCAGGACCTCTGGAAAAGCAGACAGTGCTCTTAACCTCTGAGCCATATCTCCAGCCCTCCTTCTCCTCCTCCTTCTCCTCCTCCTCCTCCTCCTCCTCCTCCCTCCTCCTCCTCCTCCTCCTCCTCCTCCTCCTCCTCCTCCTCCTCCTCCACCACCACCTTCTTTTAATTTCATTTTGAGACAGACTGTCACTGTGTAGCTCAAGCTCTCCTGTAGCTCACTACACAGACTTGGCTGAGATCCACCCGTCCACCTCTTGAGTGCTGGGACCAAAGGTATGTGCAAGTATCTTTAAAGATACGGTTGATCATTTCTGGTAGAATGCAAAAAGAATACATACATCTATGTTATCAGAGTCTAACAAAGGATTTGCTTGTAACCCGGAACAGAGGACAGAGGACAAGTTTGGGAGTTTGAAGGCATGCTGTGAACTCTGACTTTGCTCCTCACCCGCCATGTGATTTTATGTGGCTTACATGGTGTTTGATTAGCATCTATGTGCCTGAACTCAGTTTCCTCATGTTGAAAATGACCCATAAAGTGTGGGGCTGTGGTAAGAAGTAAATAAAAATATAAACCAGAGCCTCAAGCACACAGTGGTTATTCAGCCCTGGACAAGTTCTCAGAGTGTTTATCAACGAGAAAAAGGGGTTGTTCTGATGTGATTCAGAAGTGAATTTACCAAACAGAAAACTTACAGGGACAGGGTGAGTCTGAAAGAGCCAATAAGTGTATCGAGATCTGCATCACACCTAGACCCAGTAGTGACTACAATTATGTTACTTCAGGCATAAAATTTCTGCACTGATCTCCAGAGCCTAAAGAACCGTCCTCCTTCTGCCAGGTGGTGCACACCTGTAATCCCAACACTCTGGAAGGCAAAGGCAGGTGGATCTCTGTGAGTTCAAGGCCAGCCTGATCTACAAAATGAGGCCAGGATTGCCAAGGCTACACAGAGAAGTCCTGTCTTGGAAAAGAAGAAGGAGGAAGAGGAAGAAAGAAGGAAGAGGAAGGAAGGAAGGAAGGAACTGCCATCCTCCTTCTCCAGCTCCTGTTCCAAGCATCCCTCCTGACTCTTTCCTACTCATACTCTGTATATGTACCTCATTTCATTACCCATTCATTTGTGGATAGATATACATTGTTCTGTTTACTTGCTACTGTAAATTTGAGCAAGTCTCCATCAGCTCCCTTCCCTCAGATCTTGAAGAACCCCACAGAAGTGGCGGGGGGGGGGGGGGAAGAAAAGATTGTGGAGGAGAGGGAATGGAGACAACAGGAGATCATGGCCCACTGAATCAACTAAGCCAGGCTCACATGGGCTCATATGGCATGCTTGCGGCCTGCATGGAACTTCTAATATTGGGAGCGAGTGTATCTTTGACTCTTTTGCCTGCCCTTGAGACTCTTTTTCTCCTATTGGGTTGCCTTGTCCAGTCTCAACATGAGGGCTTTGTCTTATTGTGTCTTGTTTTTTTTTGTGTTGTTGTTGTTTTTGTTTTGTTTTGTTTTTTGTTTTTTCTTGCTTGGCTGTTGTCGCTTGGAGGCCTGGTGTTTTCTGAAGAGGAAATGGAGGGGGAGATTTGTGAGAGTAGAGGTGGAAGGAGATAGGAGGAGTGGAAGGAGGTGAAACTGTGATTGGGATGTATTGTATAAGAGAAAAAAATATTCTCAAAAAAAAAGAAGAAAGAAAAGAAAAGAAAAAAATTACCTAGAAAGAAACCTAACCAGGGAAATCAGAAATCTCTACTCTTAGACGCTGTAAAAGGAAACCAAAGAAGATATTAGATGATGGGAAGGCCTTTCATGCTCCAAGATCGATAGAATTCATATTGTAAAAATGGTTAAATTTACCAAAAGTAACCTGTATGTTCAATACAATTCCCATCAAAGCTGTAATGATATCATTTATAGAACTAGAAGAATAAAACAATCCAATAATTCATAAAAGAATACGAAAGACCACAAATAGTCAAAGCATCCAAGGAGAAAGAACACAGCAAGAGGGATCATAATACCTGACTTCAAAATATACTACAAAACTGTAATTACAAACCCACCTGGTACTGGGACAACAAAAGACACACATATCATTTGAAACTTTGATCAATATGTAGATGATAGACAATGTGCTTCAATGTCTTCATCTATATGAGTGATGGAATTTACCTGTTAGGGCTTTCTTCAGCATTAACCAAGTCTGTAAGAATTACTTAGAATGATGCTTGTCAGGATAACACTTTTTAATTTTTTTCATTTATTTATTTAATCACTCTACAGCCTGATCCCATACCTTCCTTCTTCTCCTCCCAGTCCCACCCTCCCATCCCTCCACCCATTTTCCTCTCCTTCTCAGAGAAGGGGAAATCCTCAAGGGGTACCAGCCCACCCTGACACCTCAAGTTGGAGCAGGACTAAGAGGATCCTCATCCACTGAGGCCAGACAAGGCAGCCCAGCCAGGGGAAAGGGACCCAAAATCAGGCAACAGAGTCACAGACAGCCCCAGACTAACAACCGTTACCAACATACCACAGAACACAGCACACTGTGCTGTAACTTAAGGTCCACCATTGGCTCTATGACCAACTCAGTGGTAGGGTCTGCATGTTCAGTATGCACTAGACGTTCAATGAATCACTGATGAATACAGAGGGCTGAGAAGTCAGCTCCAAACGTTTCAAAACCCCTCAGAGCAAGGGGAGGTGCCACCAGGCAGGGTGGCATCCTTTAGGACTGCTTAAGGAGCAGCCAGCCAGTTTCTAGCTTAATTACGTGATTAAAGAAACAGCTCCTCCACCCTTCACATGTCCCCACCCTCGTTAGAAACCAATGATGAGAACCTGAGTTTTCACAGCTGTCTCTGGGGAGGATGCACACTGCCCCCCGCCCCCAGACTCAGCAAGATCGCTATCAGACCATGCAAGCATGGAGGGAGTGGACCGGAGAAGCCCCTAGGTCCTGGAACGGTCCAGGGTTCACTTGGCCCACGAGCAGGATCATGGCAGGAGGGGTATACAGCAGGCACGACTCAGTTCCCGACGTCCAAGATCCATCCCCCTACACTCACTCCCTCTTATGCGTTTTACCTCCGGTCAAGCACCGCCTCCTTCAGTGTAAAGCCCTGCAGGGCACTCTTCAGCACCCTTTTCCCACACTTTGCACCCCGCCCACCCTATTGAGGCAGGTGGGTCTCTGGGCAGCAGGTCCTTCACTTTTCTCCTGTGGAAGACTTGCCCGGGCTTCCCGACACATCTGCCCTTCTCCTTTTTCATTTCTTCGCTATTCAGGTAAACAAATGAATTTAAAATTTTTAAAGAAAGTGTTGGTTTTTCTTAATTTTTATGTTAGTTAGTTAGTTAGTTAGTTAGTTAGTTAGTTAGTTGTGGTAAAATACACTTCACATAAATGTTGCTATTTTACCCATACCTAATTAACTATAGTGCTGAGGAGCATGAAGTAACATTCAAATTGTATCAACAGACACCCATCCACAGTCCCCTTTCATCTTAAAAACCTGAAGACTCACGCTCAGCCAATAGTCATTCTCTTCAGTCTTTTTTCATCCCAGCACTTTCCGACCAGGGCTCTAATTTCTGTTTCTTTGTTTCATTGTTCATTGTTTCCTACATGTGGAACTATCCAGTCTCTCTGTTTCTGTTGACCTGCCTGGCTTACCTCACTTAGCATAGCGGTCTCATGGTCCGTAAGTGTAGCACATGGCAGAATTTCCTACCCTTTTAAGGCAGAATAACGCTCCATTGCATGCTGGCAGTGAGTGTTATTTATTTATCTGTTTAGTGGACACTTGAGTTGTTGCTACTCTTTGTGACTAACACTGCTATGGACATGGGCAGATGAATCTATTGGTCCTGGCTCCGTTTCTTTTGGATACACAGGCAGAAGTGGAATTGCTGGATTATGTAATGGTAATTCTATTTTTTTTTTTCAATAATTTCCAGGCTGTTTTACACAAAAACAAGCACCATTTCATACGCCCAGCATTAATGCTCAAGAACTCCAATTTTCACCAACACTTGTTATTCTGTCTTATTTTCACTCCTTCCCCCATCATTCCCTTCCTCCCTCCCTTCCTTCCATCTTTCTTTCCTTCATCTTTTCTTGTGGTGCCTGCGATGACTAATCTTCACTGTCTTTGTGGCTGAATTTGGAAGCACCTATCAGACACACCTCTGAGCACTTCTGTGAAGCTGTTTCCAGAAAGGTTTAATGGAGGAGGGAAGACCCATCCCAACTGTGGATGGTAGCACCCTACAGGGTTGAGTTCCTAACCGAATAAAAAGGGAGAAGGGAGGAAGACAGAGGAGTACCAATAGCCCCACATTCTACCGGCTGCTGCCTGACTGGGGATGTGGTATGACGCTGTCTCTTGTTTCTGCCGATATAAAGTCACTGCCATTAGCCTACAAAATAAGCCCTTCCTCCCTTAAGTTGCTTTTTTTTTTTTTTTTTTTTTTTTTTTTTGGTCAGGCATTTTGTTATAGCAATGAGACAGGAGCTAATACAGTGGCCATCCTAAAGCACACGCCACAGTATCCTGTTGTCTAATAGGCAATTTTGGAGTGCTTACCAGGGTCCCGTTCTGCCAGGAAGATAGAAGGCAAATAAATAAATAAATAAATAAATAAAACAAGTACATATGTCAATACATAGATATTAAAAAAAATAAATAAACTTTAAGCGAGTCTACTTTCTGTTAATATCACTTCTTTCGTTCCTCCCTTCCCCTCCAAAATGAATATAAGTAACCCATTCTGGTAAAGAAACCAAGATTTATGGGGTTCACTTACTTGTTTCATGGTTACAGGGCTAATATATATGAGTGACTCAGTTGGAAATATGTTTTGAGATATGTTTAGACTCCTTTCTCTATTGCCATTGTTTTCAGATTTTTTTTTAACTTAGCTCAACAGAAGACATGTTTAGATAATTCTGAGTACTGACTTGACAGCAAAACAAGAAAGCTGGAGAGCAATGGCGGGCCCTCTAATGTCACTATCATTTCTTCTATGAAACGAAAACCTAAACATGCCCCTTGGAAATACACGATAAGCGAGAAAAGAAAATTGATTGAGCTGAATGAGCTGGGCCACAGGAAAAGCTGGCTTTTGTCTGGTGTTTAATGTGCAGGTGTCAAGCCATCCAATCTCACAGGTCCTCAAGCCGGGGGGCTGTGGGAAATTCGACATCTTTAGTGACTCTGCCTTCAGAAACCACTAGAGAGATCTTGCCAGGCCTAGAAGCAGAGCTGAATGTCCTCCCAGCCTGCATCCCCTGCAAGTGGCAAGGCCCCAGGAATCATCACTAAACCACCTTTTCCGTAGGTTTCATGACCCCTCTGTGTACTCTCTTCCTCTCTCACTACTGGCTCAGGTCCCATTTTCCAGAGAAAACTGAAAACGTCTATACAACAAATGCCCCCACGAACAAAGAAAAGATGCAGCAGGAGTAGAGAAGTAGTTGCCAAAATTATGAAGATAAACCTGACCCACAGATATGCCTCAGAGGTATAAGCTTTGTAATTGAAGCTGTGCCTAGTATAATTTTTAATATTCCCTACTCTCTCCTTGAAAACACTTTCCTGGTATTTGTAAGTAATATGAGAAAGTTTGTAATACAATAAACTCTATGGCCATGATACCATACTGTATTCAGTCTATCCACACTCTGTGCCTATCTTTTCTCATTCAATATTATATATTTGAGCATTGCTTATGCAGAAATATATAGCTCCAGGTTTCTGTAGACCATTTGTCAGCCTAGGGGAGGTCCCTATTTCCAGGTGGTTGAGTCTGTCATAGATGGGTGTGTGTGCTTGTTTTCCTGTGCCTATGATCACGTCACTTCTCTTTAGCTAGCTGATATGGCACATTACATTCTTCGGTTTCAAGGCTTAGCTGCACTTTGTTCTTCATATTGCTTTCAGTTGATTCTGAGTATTAATCCTTCTATATGCCTGTATTTTATTTGCAAATATATTTTGCTTCATTTTCTTACACAGTGTTTGTGTGCTCTGGATATTGGGATGATGCCAATCCCATAAAATGAATCGAAACTGCCCTATTTTCTAACTTGTCTACTTTGGTAGATAAAGATTTCATGAAACACAGTCATTCCCACTCGTTTACATTTTTTGTCTATAGCTGTTTTCATGTTATAATTACAGAGCTGAAGTACTGGGACAGAAATTTTATGACCACTAGAGCCTAAAATACTTAAAAGATACTCCAGACCCTGATCTTCCTTCGGGTTCATCATCTGTTATCTGGCCTATTCTAGGAAATTGTTCGTTCTGTTATTGTGTTGTGTTGTGTGTGTGTGTGTACATTCCCACGTGAATGTGGAGACACGTGCATGACGCTGCCTGGTAGTCAGAGGACATCCTCAGGAACTGGACATTGCCCTCTGGGTTTTTGAAATGAGGTCTCTTGCTTGCTTATTCCATGATAGGTAGCTCCTAGCCCTCTGGGATTCACCTTTCTCTACACCCCATCTCCCTCAGGAGAACTAGGATTATAGATCCTCATTTTATGCATCCAACTTTTTTTGTGGGCTATGGGGATTCAAACTCAGATTTTCTTGCTTATGGAGCAAGTGTTTTTACACACCCAAGCCATCTCCTCAGACTCCTCTCCCATTTCTTTTCTGAACAGCTTTAGATTTCTTAACTGAAAACTTCTTTGTTTCTTTCCCTTGAGCAGAAATATACTCTTCTCCTCTAAGCTATTACATCAGGTGTTTTGCCATAGCAATGATAAAGAAATTAACACAGTGTTTTTGTATCAGGAAATGAAAACATTGTGGCCTTCTGCTCTCCCTTGCTTTTCCCACGAAATTAATCTCCAAGCGCTGTTGATCTTTCCGCCTCTACCACCTCTGCCATACTACCTGTCCTAGCCTGGCCGAAGCTCTCCATTATAGTTTCTAGGACAATTGAACTTGTTCATCAAATCATCACTCACCTGTATAGTCCCCGACAGAGAACTTACAAAAACATGAGTCTAGTTATTTCCCCGAAGTTAAAAATACTCGGTGGTTTCCCTTGCCCAGTAAGGTTAAATGCCAGCTACTCTGCAGGACAAGGATAAAATGTAGCCTGCTGGGGCTGCCGACAGCTGGCTCCTCGGCTGTGGGTTCTGTTCACACCTGTGCTCAGAAACATCATTGGGCAGCCCCTCCCAGAATCTTCACACCCTGTCTTCCTCTCACCTTTGTGTTTAAAATTACCAGTGGTAACTCCTTCTCTGTCCTACTCTGCAGCAATGTTTCTAAGACTTCAAGGTGAAAGAGGAGGCCCTGTCTGAAAATTAACAGCTACTGTGAAGCAAACACCTACACTTCATTAGGGACTCAGTTCTGTTGACCTCTTTTTCAGGCAGTAGGCCGGCGCTCAGAAATGCTGAGTGACTCCATATGCAGACAGAAACAGCAGAAGCAGGGCTTCAACCCCCGTGTTTGACAGCCTAACTGCTTACCCATAGGCCTTCCTGGTTTTTGAGGATAACGTTGCAGTCTTGCTTCTGTCACTTTCTGGATATGTGACCTCAAGCAAAAGCACCTATGCATTCTGACTCTCTGTTTCTTTGCAAAGGAAGATGGTAGGTGATGATGGTCTGTGTATTCTTGTGACGCCCCAAAGCCCTCTGACATGTCCACATGGCCGCGCACTCCTACAAACATGGCTTCTGGCTAAAATCTAGTTCTCTGGCAAGGATCCCCAAGCCAGAACACTGACAAGCCTTTGTACTGCCGCTAGTGTTTTGCGCCAGGCTCCAGGCTAGCACACACACATACCTCTCTCTATACAGGTGTACTGCCGAGGCTTGTTCTTGGCTTATTGTCCTGGAGCCAAAAACCCATTAGGAGATATGAGATGGCAAATCTTTCAAACATGGTTTTTCTCATGGAATTGCACTAAATTCTAGTCTTTCCTGATTGACTACTAGCCATTCTACATCCAACTCTTAGCCACAACATTCCTAGGTATCTCATAGTGAGTAAGAGTGGCTTAAGGAAACAGAGGTCCTTTCCATGCCTGGTTTTTTCTGAACTGGAACATTACCTGAGGGAGAACTTGCTGGTAAGAGTGAGCCAACAAAGACCCGCTCTTCAGGGAGACTCTGCCCTCAGTAATCTCAGGATGTCTGTTTTGAAGGCAGACTGTGGGGAACGTTCCCAGAAAAGCAAGTTTACTACTGCAGAGAGGAAGAAAGAGGGGAAATATAGCTACACCCCCCCCCCCCCGCCCAAGTGAGGACCTTCCTCTGGGAGGACAGACATGGTGCTCTTTTGCGTATTCCAGTCTCCTCTATTATGTGTGTTCATAAGCATAGATCCTAATCTCTCTGAACCCTTTTCCGCATCTCTTAAAAAAGCAGGCCAATCTGTTTTATTCACAACTACTCGTGAGGCTTAGTGGAGACGGCATGCAAAAGAGGGCTGCTTAGTGCCGTGTAAGCGTCAAAATCACTCCTTTTTCGTCCTATGTGCTTGCTATTTAAAGAGAACTGGGGGCTGCCAAAAAGACACAAGGAAACGCGAGGCCAGATGTTCCCAGAAAAATACACCTATGAGAAGCAGGCTGCAAATACACCCCGAATCACAGAATCCTGAAACTGGAAGCAGCTGTAACAATCGGGGGGGGGGGGGCAGCCATTCCAAGCTTTGTTGCTGTTCTCACAACTGTCCACCAGAGCTTGAATGCTGCCTTCTAGAATGCATGCATGAGAAACATGGGCTGGGGGAAAGCACTGAAATCCCCAGTGTTGGTCCTGGAGAGAGAGAGAGAGAGGTGAGAGAGAGAGAGAGAGAGAGAGAGAGAGAGAGAGAGAGAGAGAGAGAATGGAGCCTCCCCTCTCTTCTCCTTTACAGTCTCACACCCACTGAGCATTTGCTGCTTTCAATGTCCTCCAAGTGTTGTCATCATATCAGCCTTCTCTTTTTTTTTTTTTTCCTTGCCTCTTCAGTCAACTGTGAAAGGCAGTACACATCCCGGACGCTCTGGCTAAAACACCCCCTTACCCTGCCACCTCTAGAGAGTTCTCTTTGACCTCCCTACTCTAAGCTGAGACCAGAGCATCTCTGTTCCCCTAGCTCCACTCACATGGGAGTACTAAAACAACATTACTGTCACCAACTGGTCACCTTGACTTGACTGCAGTTTCTCAGAAGCGAGGATTGTCATGTGCAACATGCGTGTCCCTGGCATATCAGCCAGGTCTGATTCTGTAGAAAAGGTCCATGTGTGGAACGGAGCTGACTGTAGGTCACTGTGAAAGAGCCCTCACGTGTGTTGCTAAAGAGGAAGCGACAGGAAGCTTTGCCAGAATCAGAGCCCCTATCTGGTCTCATGAACGGAACGGAATAAAGAAAAAAGGACTGTGTTTTTAAAACATGCTCCAGGCCTTGTTTTTATCTGATGTCTCTCTGCCACCAGTGGAGGTCAAGGAAAAGCCAATAAAAGCATCTGGACACATGTAGCTTTTCTTCCTCCATGCACTTTATGAAAAAATAGCAGAATGCCAGATCTCAAGCATACTGTGCTATGTGAACAACATGAGGCCATTTTTTGTTTTGTTTCTAAGTGAAATGACATTTCTTGAATTATCATAGATTTGTGAGTTTACATGGGTTTTTAATATATGCTTTTTATTTTTAAATAATATTTGTATTATTTCTTTGAGAATTTTATATACAACACTGTGATATATGCATGCCTCTCACTCCTCCCAAATTCACCTTTCCTACCCTTACCTCCCTACCCATCTAACTTTACTTCTTTTTTTTTTTTCACTCCAGCCCAGTTTAGAAATTTTTTAAGCAGGAGAGTGAGATATAATTTAATTACATCTTAAACAAGTTGCTCAGTGGTCTTAGGAGAAGGATAAATGTGGTTAAGGTGTATGTTCCTGATAGCTGCTTGACCATGTGGTAAGTGCTTGCTTTCTAAGGTTATTAATAATCAACCTGTGGGGTTGGGAATTGATGACTGTTTCATGCATAAAAAAACTAATGGTCCAGGCCTATTCCTGCAGCTAGAAGGCCTTTCCAGGTATAATCCAACATGATGTTTTTGTTGTTGTTTTCATAATTCTAGTACCAATTTGCCAGAGATTGTTAACTGCCTACCGAACACCCATTTTGCCTTATGTACCGAGATACAAACCTCTTGTTCTCTTCTGGGTAAATTGCCATCTGGAATTAAGGCATTTCCTATGCTCTTCATAGTCAGAGATGATGAGAACATAGTTCTCTCCAATGATATAAGGTGATAGGACAAGCAGGGTCTCAGGGGTGGATTCTGCGGCCAATGGTCACTGGTACTCAACCCGGGGTGTGACAAATACATTTCCAGAAGCCGTGCTAGGCCTGCAGGGTAGAAGTGATGTGCTGGTAGGGGGATGAGGTTCTGATGATCATGCACCAGGCACCAGCTGTGGACCTTCAGATATTGCAATACAACAGGAACTACCTGGAGCTTAAGCCTCTTCCTGAGGCTGACACAACTCCAAGGATATTTGAGCTCAGTGGCAAATTTCCTGGAGGACTTCAGAAAAGTTACTTAAATACTTGAGACCTTGACTTTTTTTTTAAACTGGAAAATAATGTAATTGAATAAGAGTGGTATTTTCAAAGGTTCAGTAGGTGCCAAGTGTAAGTACTGGGCAACCAGAGTTGCTAGGTCTGAAAGGACCGTGGTAGGTGGAAATCTTTCAAAAAGGATTTCCAACATGCTTACAAAGACAAGCAGACATCCATCCATTCACCAGTACATCCATCCATCCATCCATCCATCCATCCATCCATCAATTCATTCAGTGCATTCTGTGTGGGTGTTACTTGCCCACAAGTCTACTTAAGACTCTTACCACAATTACAAACACGGTTGGCCATGACTTCAACAGTCACTTGATTGACACTGTGCTTGTGTTCTAGGAAATCAACAAATGGATCTATGTGAAGGGCCTGGGTTACTTGACAACTCAGAAGAGACAACCAAACCACAGAGCCTCTGGCAGCTGTGTCTGTTCAGCTTCTCTTGCTTCCCAGTCCTTTTTTGTACCTTGTCTTTTGGCAGATGGGTTTCAAAGTGCTTGTTTACGAACTATCCACAGCCAAGTATCTGCCCTGAGCCTGTTCCTCAGACCTAAGACAGTTGGTGCCATGAGTGGTTCTGCACTGGGGTCACCTGAAATTTACCTGGCCATGAGGCTCATCGCTGAGCTTGGAAAAGAACTGAGAGCATATGGCACATGGGAGTGAGACTCAAGGATTTGTACTCTTTGGAAGCTACGTTTTGGTATTGTAAAAGAAAAGGAACCCATAGGTGCAGTGTATCAGACACTGAAGAGATAGAGAAGAAAAAAATAGCTACTAAGATTATTGAATAAGGTGACTGCAAAAATAAGTCATCAACAATTTCAGACAAAGTGTGAAAGGCAGAGGCCTTCTTGGCAGCATGCCAAGATCTGGTTTTGGTTGGTTTGTTTTTTTTTTTTTTCAAGATGACAAAAGAAAAAGCTGAGGATTGAGCCAAAGACTTGCTTCTCGGGGTGTGGGACTTTAGAAAAGGACTGATTTTGTTTCACCATGAAATGACTTCGGCTAAGATCCTGCTTGGGAGGAGTGGGGAGAGGACACTAGGTTTGAAGTCTTGAGAATTTGACAACCTGCCAACTTTGATCTGGTTCTGCCTGTTTCTTCTGGCAACAGAAGCAAGCTGGTCATCCGTGTTATGGGATAACTCTTCCATCTTGTTTAAAGATGACCTGGGAAGCTCAGCCTGGCAAAGAACGTTACTACATCTCTTCTAGGTCATGAGACCAAATACACCATAACCAGCCTAGGATATTTTTAGGCTTTGAAGGAAGGGAATAGAGCCTAAAGAAGCAAAGGACCTCACCAACCTGCATTGACAGAAGCCAGGAATCTGTGTTTGGAACAGGACCTGAAGGTACAGGAGGAGGCTGAAACAGACAGTAGAGAGAACATTCTTTTTGCATGGGATTTAATACCTAGCAAGGACCCCAAGACACAGGTCCAGTAGGCTACTATAATGACTGGGGGGACCATGCAGATTATACTGAGTGCCTACAGTAAGTGAAATAGACAAGGTGGGGCACAGAAAGAAGGAATAGTTAAAAAGGCTCAATTGTCTTGCTGGGGCTAAAGAAAGAACCACAAAACCAAAGAATCTGATCTGAGACATTCAGTAAAGATGCACTGGGTTTGCCTGAAGCACAAGGACAGTCATGGGCAGTAGGATGGGTAGCCCTGCTTCATATTGTACCTGGATACTGTGATTATGGAGTAGTAATCTTGACTTCTAAAGACATGCCACCCAGATGAATGTGTTCCAATGGACACGACTTTTCTAAGAAGCCACACCTCAGATAACCACTAATCAAGGGAGAAAAAAAAATCAAAGCCCATGGAGTCACACAGGCCTGGATTTAAGTCTGAATAGGATGTAATTTCTTTAAAGCCTGTAAGAACTTGGGAAAATATTCTAAGGTCTTTGGATGCTAATTAGCTTACCTGTAAGACTCAGATGTCAACATCCGCCCTGGTTGGGTGTTCTCCATTTATATTAAGATGTCAAAAACAAAATGCTCAATTAAGTAAATATATTGAAAATGAGTGAAAAACATTGTTTCCTTCTCCAATGTTTCTGTTAGGAGTTTGTCAACTTCTTTATATAAAGAAAACAAAAAAAGATACCTGTCTCTTTCTTCCTTCATTTGTTCTTTCTCTAGATTATTTATTGGGCATGGTTGGAACGCATGCTCCAAGACACTCATCTTCCTCACTGGGTTCTCAAAGGCTTCTGACTGTTTTTATGTGACATATGCAACAATATGGGGTGAAGACTTGCTCCTCTATGGATACAGAAGATGATAGCTTTGGCTCTGAAATTGCTAAGAATGCTGGAGCCACTGCAGCTTCTCTGGAATAGGCTTTTATGATAGTAAGGCCTGTAAAATTGGCCCTTGTAGGGATGTCTGAACAGCACATCCCAAGTTAAATATGAAAAGAAGGTAGTGATGATGTTGAGCAGCACAATGGTGACCTCCAGAAAGTCATCATACAGTACACTGTATTTTCTGTGGGTTCGACACAAAAACTGGGCAGTGTGACAGGGAGACACAGCTTTTGAGACATCAGAGGCAGTGGGAGATGACTGGCAAATAGCTGCAGCTCATGCTACAGTAAATCACACCCATTGGAAGCAGAGCACCCCCTACCAGGAAGTGAGAGGGTGTTGTATGGGAGCAACGCTAATCCTGACATTGGAAAATGACATGGACTGGGTGGGGGATTTCTGAAGAAGGACCAGCACATTTGAAGCAGAGGAGCCAGAGCAAGTGAGGGACACTGGGTTAAGTGCAAACCATTCATCAGATACTGGGAAACTCCAGCTGATAAGTGTGTAAATGAGATAGGCAGGAGACCTGGGGAGCCCAGACACTAGATTGCTTCATGGAATCCTACTTTAGACCTGGCTTCTCAGCATTGTAGGAGCCCTCAAATTTATCCCAGTTGGCAATGGACTGCTGGCAAGGCCACCTGCTGTTAAGAAGGAAAGGAGCATGAAAGTCACTTCAGCTGCCATGGGAGTGAGCTAGAAGCCATGGGATTAGAGATGTTATAATAGCCTTATAAGCTCCCACCCAGCTTTGCTTGCTGTTCTCTGATCCAGATGACCCAGGAATATCTGAGACTAGAGCAAAATGTCTCTAGGTAATGGATAAATGCCTCAAAAGTCCATAAATGTGACAAAATTGAAAGGATGGAATAACCTGTGACCTGAGATGCTCTGGGAAGGAGTCCTAGAAAAGATAAATATGAACCTGATCTTGAAGGAGAGACTGGACTTAAATAATCAGAGAAGCATGAGGTGGCCTTGGTGTGAACTGGGATGTGAAGGTGGGAAGAAATAGGAAGTGCAAGGAGAACTCTTAAAACAAAGGAACCTTGGCTTCAGCCAGGACTCATCCTACCTGCAACTACCCACAGTCTCCCTCTGTACTGCTTTCAACCACTCCACTGGATACCCAGATGTCCCCCATCTTCCTCCATGGTCTTAGCTCAGTGAATCTCTCTGAAAATACCATCTGCTTCTCAATTCAGATCTAGTGTGGTCTCCATTGCCTGCACTGCAAAGGATGTAAGCCAGAATCCTCTCTACCTGTCCTCCAATGCACAGGACCTTCCCACACCATAAACACCCTTTGCACCAAGATAGATCTACTTTCACACTCCAGGCTTGAGCCAGAAATCACACCCTGTGTACCAGTTGATGTATAGCATCTCCTCTGTCCACGTGACATCATCCCATCCAAGCCATTTTCAACTTCTAGGCATCTTTTCTTCCCCAGACTTCTCTGTCCACAACAGACTCAAAACTAACAAAAGAAATCTTCATGCACATATCTCATTGTAATAATTACAACAATATGAAATATTAAGTCTGTAACTTCTCTCTAAAACTCATCAGACCTGTAGAAATGTTTGCCAATGAGACACTTAGGACACAGAATTGAAAAGAATGGTTAAACTTCACCAAAGAACTCAAGGAGTTTAAGGAAGACAGAAGAAATAACACAATGAAATTAAGAGGAAATCACTTAAGGAGAATAAATAGCTGAGTGATGCTCAAGAAAACATAAACATCAGCTGATGGAAACGATGGAGACAATCCAGGATCTGAGAATGGAATTCAATAAGAAGATGAAACACTGAAGAGGACTCAAACTAAAATGAAGATGGGATTGAAATCTGAAAAATCCAACTAGAAATTTCAAGGGAAAGCCTCACAAGTAGAATGAATAAAGCAGAAGGTAGAATATCAGGACTCATAGATTAAGTAGAGGATCTAGACAAAATAGTCAAGGAATATAAAAAATAAAACAAAAAAATATAAAAACAAAAACAAAAATAAAACAAAGGAACAAACCTCATGAAAAAAAAACATACCTTTGAATTATAAGCATAGATAAGGGAAAATAATCCCAAGACAACAGCATAAATGAGATCGATCGTCAACAAGATCATTTAAGAAAACTTCCCAAAACCAGGAAAAAACACTTTCATTCAAATACAGTAAGCACACAGAACATCAAAGAGACAGGACCAGAAAAGAAAATCTCAACATCATATGATAGTTAAAACTCTTGTGTATATAATCAAGAAGCGTATTTAAAATTGCAAGAGAAAAATGCAAGTCAGATATAAAGGAAAACTATTAAAGTTGATTTTATAAAACTGCATTTCTCAAGTTTCTCTCTTAACCCTGTTATCACACAAATAATTGAGACTATTACATTATTTTTTAACAAGCTTCACAGCACAAGTACTGGGCAATTATTAATCTATTCTTAACCCTCTAAGCTAATTTGGCTTCCTCCCAGCGTACATCTTAGAGCTACTTTGTAGTTTTCTTTGCTACAGCTCCTCTCTCTTGATGTCTTGTGGACCTTTGCCCATGGCTCAATCCCCTACTTCTTCCTCTAACTCCTCCTCCTCTGGCTGGCAAGAAGTACAGCCCTATTCTCTCCCCTGCTCATTGCTTATCGGTTGAGAGAGATACCAATAAAGTCAGCTGTTTTATTAGCATATCAAGGGACAATTGGGGAGCAGTGTTTACACAACATTGAGACAGAAAGATTCTCAAAGCAATAGATATGGGGAGGGGTACAGAAATCAGCATTTGAATTGTACAATACCCTTATGCCTACAGCAAATACAACAGATTTCTTTCTTTGGAAGCCAGAAGAGCCCAGATCATTGCCTTCCAACTCCTAAAAGACTGTGATAGTCAGAAAAAACTATCTGCTATAATTAAAGAAGAAAGAAAACTCTTGACTATATAAACAACCAAAAATAAAATTATATCCAACAAATCAAACCTAAAGAAAATACATACCAGAGGTGATATTTCTGGCTGAAGAGAGGAATAAGCATAGCAAAGACTGTGGAAAAAATATGAAGCCATGATTATTAAAACACACAGTACCTCTTAAAGCATGATCAACAACACCAAAAATCTAACAACAAAATGACTACAGGTAGCACTTATGTTTCAATAATAACTTTAAATACCAATAGCCTCAATCTCCAATCAAAATATGCAGAAACAGAATTTATCTTTCTGTTGTTTATGGGGAACACATCTTAGTTTTATATAGGCAGTGCCTTAGAGCAAAACGGTAGGCAAAAGAAGTCCATCCAAAGGGGACTAGGAAGTAAGAAGGCATTGTTACCCTAATATCTGACAAAATAATCTGACAAAACAGACTTGAAACTAAAACTAATCAGAAGATATAAAGAGTCACGCTTCATTCAAAAAAAAAAAAAATTGGAACAGTTGACCAAGAAGACATAACTCTCCTAAACATTTATACATCAAAGTCTTGGACAGTTTTATTTAAAAAGTACTTCTAGATTTAAAAACACAGATTAACATCAATTTGTTAACAGTAGGTAGTTTTAAAACCTCACTTTCTCTAATAGAAAGGTCACACCTGGACAAAAAATAAAAATAGAAACATCAGCATTAATGGACATCACCTATCAAATGGACTTAATAGATACATATAGAATATTCCACCCAAACATCAAACAATACTCTCAGCAGCAGCACAGGGAAGCGTTTCCAAAAAATAGAACATATCCTGGGACACAAAACAAATCTTTTTTTTTTTTCATTTTTTTATTTTTTTTTATTTTTTAAATAATTTTTTTTTATTTTTTTTATCAGTTACATTTTATTAACTCTGTATCCCAGCCGTGTCCCGATCCCTCATTCCCTCCCAGTCCCTCCCTCCCTCCCTCATCTCCACCGTGCCCCTTTCCAAGTCCACTGATGGGGGGACCTCCTCCCCATTCATCTGATCCTGTTTTATCAGGTATCTTCAGGACTGGCTGCAAAGCCCTCCTCTGTGGCCTAACAGGACTGCTCCTCCCTTCGGGGGTGGGGAGACCAGAGAGCCAGTCATTGAGTTCCTGTTAGAAATAGTCCCTGTTCCCCTCACTTTGGGAAACCAATTGGTTACTGAGCTACCACAGGCTACATCTGAGTGGAGGTTCTAGGTTATGTCCATACATGGTCCTTGGTTGAATGTCAGTCTCAGAAAAGACCCTGTGCCCAGATATATTTGGTCCTTGTGGAGCTCCTATCCTTTCCCCATCAGACTAACTCCCCTTCTTTCTTATGATTCCCTGTACTCTGCCAAAGGTTTGGTCATGAGTCATTGCTTTGAAAACACTGCTAGTTAGAGTCTTTCAGATGCGCTCAGTAGACTCCTGTCATACGTTCAATGCACATCCATCTTTATAGAATGAAAAAGAATGGAATAACTCCCTGTATCTTATCTGACTACAATACAATACAATTTAAAACTGACAGAAAAAAAAATGTAATAAATACTCAAAAGTCATGGATATTAAATAACTCATTACTTGATGATGAATTGATCAAAGAAGAAATCAGAAATAAAGTTTTAAAAATTCTGGAACCAAATAAAAATGAAACTACAATACAACCAAACCTCTAGGACACATTGAAAGCAGTCTTATGAGGGAAATTTATAGCTCTAAGTACCTATGCTTTAAAAAATAATTCTGAAAGAACACAAATGGCTAAGTTACACAACTCAAAAAAAAAAAAGACAAAAAAACAAACCAAACCAAATAGAAACCCAGCCAATGGCAAGAAATAATAAAATTCAGAGCAGACATTAATGAAATAAAACAAAGAAAAAATAATGGAAAGAGTCAATGAATCTAAAAGCTGGTTCTTTGAGAAGATAAATAAGACTGACAGATCCCTGGGCCAATAAATCATAAGAAAGAGCAGACCCAAATTAATAGAATTAGAAATGAACAGAGAAATATTGCAAAATGAACCAGAGAAATACAGACTACTATAAGGAAATATCTTAAAAACCTGTACTCCGTTAAGCTGGAGAACCTAAAAGAAATGGATGAATTTCTAAATTCAGCTAAACAACCAAAATTAAACCCAGAATAAATCAACAACATAAATAGATTCATAACAAATGAGGAGATTAAAATAGTAATAAAAAGCCTTCCAGCCTAAAAACAAAACAAAGAAAAAAAAAAAAACAAAACTGCCCAGACCCAGATGCATCCACAACAGAAGTAAACCAGATTTTCAAAGATTACATAGTAAAAATAACCATTTTACCAAAATCTATTTACAAATTCAGTGCAAACACAATGAAAAGCTTAAACTCATTATCACAAAAGTAAGAAAAAAATATTCCAAAACTTATATGGAACCACAAAAATCCCAGATCGAAAAAAAATTAAGAAAAAGAACAATTGACTGTCGCATTACTAAGATTGGCAATAAGGAGAAGGAACACATGGCTCATGTTTCTCCGTTCATCTACTAGAGCCTCCCACTGCGAACCATGGAAGGCAAAGGGCCCATTGGGGGATTAGCTCTGTCATCAAGATCTCTGGCCAAAGATCAGTTCATTATTCATTCAACAAATTTCAATTAAATACCTTCAGTCTATGGATGTTCTTCTGAGTAGTATGGCTATAAGATAAATAATGTAGAGTCCCTATCCTCAAGATGCTTACTCTCTACTGAAGGACTTCCAGGGATGTGCCCAGGGTGTTCTGGGAACACCACTTTTGCTCACTATCTTCACGTCTCTCAGGGACGTAGAGGTGCCTGGAGAAAGTAGAAGAAATGCTTGTATGCTATTGCTGCTATTGTAGCTACTGATGTCTTGTGTAATGGTTCCTTCCTTTTTTTTTTTTTTTTCAAGCTTCCGTTACTCTGGTTTATTTTTTCTTTGAAAATGAAGCATGAGAGGGATGAATCTACAGGCTGATTGTTCACCAGGAACAACTGTCAACTAAGCATTATACTCAATACTCTGGGAAATTTACAAAGAAGTTGAAAACAGATACTTGCCTTTGAATAAACTCCATTTTACTCTTTTCTCTTTTTTATTTTTAGTTTTCAGGTTATAATTACCATAATTATCACTTTCTTTTCCTCTCTCCAAACCTTCCCATATAACCCTCCCTGCTCTCTTTCAAATTCATGGTCTCTTTTTTCATTAATTTTTGTTACATGTATATACCTATGCATATATGTGTGTGTATACATACTTATATATATCAATATATATGTAGTTATATTTAGCAATATATATAAGTATATATAATATGTGTAAATATATTATATATTATATTGTTTATATTATATTATATTAATACTTATATATTTATAAGTATATATTGCTAAATATTTAATATGTGTAAATATATATTATATTGTATATATAATATATAAGTATATATAATATGTGTAAATATATATTATATTATATTACATTAATACTTGTATATTTATAAGTATATATTGCTAAATCTTTACTATGTGTAAATATATATTATATTGTACATATAATATATAAGTATATATATATTGCTAAATATGACCTGCTTATACATATAACCTGCTCAGCCTGTATAATGTTGCTTATATGTATGTTTTCAGGACAGACTACTCGGTATTATAACCAATTGATGTGGTCTCCCTTGGGGGAGACTTCTTCCACTTTTAGAATTCCTTGGTCGCCTGTAGTTCTCTGTGTAGAGTTGAGTCCTTGTGGGCTTTTTTCCACCCACTTTGACATGTCTATTGGTGTTGTCCTTGTTATGCTCATGTTTAGGCAGCCATGTTGGTGAGACTTCTTTCTGGGTGTAGCTTCTGACATTAGTAGGAGAGAAAAAAAATCTCACAGCAAACTTCCTGATCCCGTGGCTCTTACAATTTTTTCTGCACCATCTTCTACAACATTCTCCATGCCTCATCTGTGGTAGGGTTTTGTACATCTATCTATTAGGACTGGGCTCCATAACTTGGCATTTGATTGTGATTTTCCATTATGTTTGTTGCAAAAAGAAGTTTCTTGATGAGCGGTAAAGACAACACTTATCTGTACTGTAAGACAAACTGTTTAGATTGTGGTTACGGGTTATGCTGGTTTAATAAAGTAGTACTTGTATGGTTCTCTAACATCGGTGACTTCATTAGTGCTGAGTGGATAGCTAGATTTCCGGTACCAGGCACGATTTTTCTTTATGTGAGCAGGTTTTAAGCCCAAGTAGAAAGCTGTTGGTTACTGCCAAGCTATGAGGGCTACAACTGTATCCTTAGGTTATTGTGCCATCCTGATCATTGATGCAGTTAATTGGCATCATAGAATAGGACTGTTGGTTGCCTCACTCCTCTGGAAGCTTGCATGATGCTTTCTGGCCAGTTCTAGGTCTGGGCCTTGCCTCGAAAGTGTCTGGTGTCTTCAGCAATAAAGACTTATCTTCCTCCTGGGAAGATAATTAAGGGCAATAGGTGTTATGTTTTGGGAGACTCTTGGATAACTCTGAACAACAACTCAAAAGAGGGCTTTTCATGCAGATGGTGTGGCTTAATTAGTGAACACATTTTTCCACAGCTCTGGAAGTTAGAGGTTTATGAACAAGGTTTCTTCTCCTTGTTGTCTGGGGGGCTTTCTTCACCATGTCTTCATATATGGTGTGAGGGTGTGAGTGTACGATGGAGGCTGTGTGTGTGTGTGTGTGTGTGTGTATGTGTGTATGTGCATACTTGTGCGCATGTTTGTCTGTATTCAGACCTCTGCAGAGTAGATTAGAGCTGCACTCACAATGTCATTTTTAACTCTGTTATAATGCCATGACCTGGTGTCCAAATACAATATTATAAGACACTGGAAGTTTTTAACATTGAGTTCTGGAAAAGGACACAATTCAGTCCACAGAGGGTGATAACAGCTTTCTACTTTTGCAAATCTCTGCATTCTGGTCCCTAAGCCTGTCCACATCTCTGCATAGACCTTAATCAAGTCTATGTATAATGAAGACTTTATAAGCATGCTGGATGCCCTCACAGAAACAGGTGATGACCATCCTGGATATCTTCAGCCTTGATCATTTCCTCCATCAGAACTCCATGCTGGGTTCTGTGAGAATCAAATGCTGGGTCCCTCCCTTTCTGTACCTATTGTGTCCATCTAGAAAATTGGACCCTTAAAAGAAGCTCTTTCACCTTGGGCAAGGCCTGCTACAAAAGGGTGAAAACCTTCCAAACTGGAAAGGGCAAAGGGAGTAAAGGCATGTGTAGTCTCCAGGATGGGCCTGCTTTTTCAGCCAGACCCCATCTCTACAATGCAGCATTCTTAGTCAAGAGACTTCAACTTAAGTGTCACAAAGGAGAGGAACACTATAAAAGATGTGCCTAGCTACCAATGTGGGACAGGGGAGAGAAAAAGTAGGGTATGATTTGCTGTCCTCAGTCAAGAGGGCCTCCTCCAGTCAGGGTAAGCTCTGGACAGAGGGAGGGCCTCTTCTGTGCTCTGTGGTGAAAAATGACAACTTCACAGACTTGCTGAGAATCTATGGAAAACAGTGCAGACAGGGATCCTGGATACGGTTATTTATGATCATGTTGATGTGGAGAGGACCAGCACATGCATGCAGAGGCCATGCTTCCTGATTCTATAAACATCTTCAGTGTGAGGAAAGGCTTCAGTGGGTCCCTGGGCCCAATTTATAGTGTGTTCTGTGCCAACATAAATCCAGCCTGAATACCATCCCAGTGAAATCATGCAGATCATTGATTCAGGATAGCAAGGACTGGCAAGCAGAGTGGATTCCAAGACAACACATTCTTAGACCCCTGTGTCTGGTTAGTCTTTATCTTTGGGAGCAGCAAGGGCCAATCTAACTTTCAGGTACACCATAAAGACTCTGGGTTTTGGCATTAGACCCCGAGGGATCATCATAGCTGGCATGGAACCTCGCTGTTGAATGATTTAAGCCTTAGTCTTCTCTTCCTTAAAACTAGATTATTAGGGCAACCTTTAGAGGCTACTGGGTATGGGATTAAATGAGGCAGTAAGGCCTAACCAGGTGGCGGTTAAATGTCTTAAGTCCCTTTCTCTAAGTGGCCTTGTGCTTGTAAAAAGTTGTTTTTTAAACATGTTGTAATTTTAAGACAATCTCTAAATTGACAGAAATTGAGTAAGTCCCCAAACTGAAGAACTTCGCCAGGTCCTTGAAATCACTGAGCACTGTCCCACCCCCAGTGTCCCGGTCAGTTTTATGTCAACTTGACACAGCTAGAGTCATTTGGGAAGAGGGAACATGTTGAGAAAATGCCCCACCAGATTGGCAAGCTTGTGGAACCTTTTGCTGGTTAATGATTAATGTGGGAGTACCCCCCCCAACACACACTGGTCCTGAGAGCTATAAGAAAGCAGGTTGAGCAAGCCATGAGGAACAAACTATTAAGCAGTCCTCCTTCGTGGTTTCTGTTTCAGTTTCTAGCCTTGTGTTCCTGTCCTGACTTTCTTGACAACAGACAGTGATATGAAACTGTAAGCTTGAAACAAACGCTTTCTTCCCCATATTGTTTTCGGTCATAGGGTTCATTCATCACAACAACAGAATCCTTTCTTTACTTGCTTGGCAGTTCTCATCACTACCTTTAAACAAGGTGGATGGTTTCCTTACATCTTCTCAATAATTATGAACTAATAAGAATGCAGCTGTAAACTGGCGCCAAGGAAAGTTAGAGCCCAGTCCATAACACCACACTTCTAGGAGATTAAACTAGTTCACAGGTCATAGGGGATCTTTGGCAGCTTTAAAGAAAAAGCCTTGTCCTAGCTGGGTTCCCATGACCTCTTAAAAACAGCTTTTCAAGGGCCTTACCCCCCTAACACACACAATTCCACCACCACCTCGCACACCTGTTCGGAATGGCCACTTCCCAAAGCAGCAGGAGGCATGCTGCTGCGTCACCTGCCACAACCTCGGATTCTGGATTCTGTGAGTTTAGTGGATCCAGAATACCTGGCCTGTTCCTGTGGGGCCTTGCCCAGTCATATCCCACACTCGGTTTGGGATTTATTTATTTTTTTTAATCAGTGTAGACTAAGTATCAGTTCAATGTCACCTGACTCTGAAGCTGGAGAACTACTGAGCGCAGGAGCGTTTGAGGACTCTAGTTACAGAGCATCCGCTTAACAGGACTAAGAAAACTGAGTATTTGCAAGCCCTCACGGGTGCTGGGAACTGTAACCCACAGCCTATGCAAAAGCAGCCAGGGCTCTAAACCACTGAGCCCTGTCTCCAGCCGCTCAGAGTGTTTTCAGGTTTTATTCTAAAATAACTTATAGAAAATGTCACGAAACTTACACACACACACAGAAATTCAATGTATCATTCATTAGATTTCCAGAATGTTAAAAAAAAAAAAACCCAGGACATTTACTGGCCTCTCATGCTCTCTTTCAACATTTTAATTTGCAGCCTTAATGCTTCTCTCAAAGGTCGCCTCCCTAAGAACATGGCCCCACCCCATCGTACCGTTCCAGTTGCACTCTCCTGCCCAGCCCTGAACTCCAGATGATATTTTTCTTGGCTCTTGGCTGCTGGTTCCCTCCCTGCCTCCCCCATTAGGGTGGAAGTATTAGCAGGGAATTGGCTTTGTGTCCCTTGCTATGTTCACCACAGAAACCTCAGGATGCTGCAGGACAGAACGGCATTGGCACCAAGTTGGAGCTAAAAGAACAAGGGCTAACAGAACCCTGCTGCCTTTGGATGGTCAGCACACGGTGACCATCGGGAGCACGCAGTGTGGTTTCCGCAGCCAACATGCTGACATTCTCTGGAATCCATATGGCTAGCAACGTTCACTCTTAGGGAAATATTTGTCCTAATTTGTCCTGAAAGGGGATTACTTAACACCCGGCTAACATTTTGGGTGTGACTCCCCTAAGAAAGAGAGGGAGAGAGAGAGGGAGAGGGGGAAAAACCTACAGAAACATGGGTGCTCGCATGGGGGGAGGGAGGATGGCCAGCCCCGTGCTATGTAAATGGCCGTCAGACGACACAGCCTTGTCCACATACAGGTTCTGCTACTCATGGCTGCGTGATCTTACAGGACTGCACAGACTTCAACCTCCTTATGAGAAAACATACTAAAAATTACCTTGTTCATAATGTAGATACTTGAGTAAATGTATTATTATATTTGAAATGCTTAGAGCCATGCTTGATACATAGTAAGTGTCCAATAAACTTCATAATAATATTTAGTTGCATAATTGGGAGCAGATAGCTCCTGCCATTTTGTGGCCTTTTCCCACTTGACACAACCTCGAGGCATTCCATTTCTATAGATATAATTGTTAATGACTAATATTTTTCTGTCACATGGATGTACTGTAAATATACTAACATATGCCATGGCCAGATATTTATGCTGCTCCCATGTTTTCTTGTTATCAGTATTACACAGGCCCTTCTTGAGCACAGGCCATCAGACACATCAGCAATGATTTCTTCTCATTGTTTCCTTAGAGACGGAATTACTGGGGCAAAAGCCATGCCTGTTTTCTAAGCTGAGATATAATTTCCAAGTGTCCAAGACAGGTTGTCCCGGCAGAGGTGTTTCCTCATGAACTCAAGTCCAGAGGCCAGGGCGGGTCCTAATCTGGGCTACTTCCTGCTGCCCTGTCTCCTAATGCCAGCCAGGCTGTGACCCATGTGTCAGCAGAGGCCACCACAGGTTCCAAAAGTCCTGTTTATTCCAGGAAGGAGCAGGGTACTCTTGCTCCAGGGAATATCAAGGACTCTTACTTTGAGTTTCATCTATGAGAATAAAAGCAAGCACAAGCCCCATGAATGCTGTTCCCCTGCTGCCTGTCCCTCATGTCCTGCCTGTGACATACAGAGGGTCCTTACCCATCCACATGTTTCTAGAAGAAATGCTTCAGTCAAAAACTGCCCCTTTCAAGAACTAGTCACCCCCCTTCACTGTTAGAATCCCATGCAGGAGGTAATCCTTTTGATGGCCTCAGGAAGAGGGCTGAGCTGCACAGCTCTTCTCTACTGCTGAGCTCCTTTGTCCTCAACAAGAGCCAGAGGTGAAGCCACAATCCCAGCACCAGCCACTCAGCACAGAATGCATGGTGCTTTCAAAACGCCCTGTGCTGCCTTGTCAAGAAATGGAGCTTGTGGGTTGGTTTCCTTGTCTTGGTTGTGGGCTGGAATGTGAGTGTCATTTCCATGTCTGGGGAAGAGGGGAGGACCCCCACATTCTTCTGAAGAGCTACAGAGTCCTTCCACATCCTCTTTATGCTTCCCTAAAAGAAGGATTGATGATTCCAGGGTGGGGAGAGGGAATCAGGCTGGCACTCAGGGACCTAGCAGCAGAAATCCTGCAAAGCGCTGAAACCACAGTGGTAGCTGTTTCCAGCAGTGGGGCTCTTCATTCTTCCCTTGCGCAGCACCGCAGTCTTGGAAGGCAGGACCCCTGAATGAGAAAAAAAAGCTTCCTTGGAAAAGTCAGGGCTGTCTCACCAGGAAGTACATCCATGGCCTGTATGGGAATGTAGGCAAGTGAGAAGACAGGGTTGGTGGTGGTGGTGACGGTGTTGGGTGAGGGAGCTAAGTCACATGAACTTTGCAGAGCTTCCTTTAATACCAACCCTATAGGGCTGGAGAGTTAAGATCATGGGGTGCTCTTCAGAGGACCCAGCTTCAACTCTCAGTACCTGTATGACAGTTTATCATGACAATTTCAGGGGATCCAATATTCTCTTCATGTATTCACTTGATGCACAGACTTAGGTGCAAATGTACCCCCATACACATAACAAGAGTAAGTAAATCTCTCTCTCTCTCTCTCTCTCTCTCTCTCTCTCCCTCTCTCTCTCTCTCTCACACACACACACACAACATGCCCACTTGCCACGCAGCTTACTAAGATCGGCAACAGGACCTACGCTCATTGGGGTTGCAATACTATATGCTTCCTCATTTGATATGACTGTGTGGACATTTTGCTAGGGTCCTCTTCAGATGAGACTTGTGTGGTGAGGTTCTCTACAGAGTATGCTCATTAATAGCACCTTCGGGTGTGGGACACGTTAGCTTTGAAACCAGAGACCTTTATCTAAACTCCACTCCCCATGAGCTCCAGGCGCTAGGGCAATCCTACTCTATGTAACTGAAATGAGTCTTCCCTTCAAACTGGGGAAGTTTGTCTGATTTGGAAACACAAATAAATGTGTCACTCTTGCACCAAAGTGTCATAAAAACACTCTGCCTACTCCGCAATCAGGAGACGAATTTATTTCTGGAAAGCCAGCAAACAAGATATCCCTTCTGAGTCTCACACAAAGGGATGGTAAAGCCTACCTCCGAACGCATGGGAGGGGCCTGCCACAGAGAGCCTGTGTATTTCCTAAGCATCCATTTGTCGCCCAGCCATCAGGTTGGCATGCTGAAGAGGGAAGACCTCCGAGTACCGGAAGTTCCAGGTGTCTCTGGGAGCCATGTCTGATAATGCAGTCCGGTATCTCAGAGTGTATCTGAGGCTAGTCTGAGAACCTGGTGGGTTTCTCAGCAACCCTCAGACAGAGGATTTGGAAGAGCAAGGGAAGGACTGAGGACAAGTTCAACACAACATAGGGGGCCACAGTTGTTCCGGAATGCCTGTCTTCCTGTTTCTACCCTGGGTCTGGGCCATTGGTTAAAATTCTCTCTTAGTTCCCTGAGAGGCCGCTTGTGATCCCTTCCTCTGTGCAAGATGCTGACCTCAAGGTCCAAGTGCAGGATTTGGGTGCTTCCCCTGCTGCTTATTTCTCCTGAATTCTATTTAAATAAGCATCTTCCTGCTAGGAGGGAAATGAAAACCACTTCCTTCTCTGGCTACTAGAGAGTTTTGAAACAACCACCCTTCTTAATGTCCGCCCAGTGTGAAGAGTCATTGTCCTTTGATTGAAAGTAGTCCCAGCGAACTTTCTGCTGGATCCTATGCTGATTCAAGCCATTGATGTTCCAAATATATTAAATAAATAACACAGAGGGGAAATAACTCAGGTGAGGAAGTTCTTGCCTTGAAAGCATGAAGACTGAAGTTCAATTCCCCAGAACCCACATTTTTCAAAAATCACATGTGTGTAATCCCACCTTGACAGAGACAGATACAAATGCATCCATGAGGCTCTCTGGTCGGGCAGCCTAGACTAGTTGGTGTGCCTCAGGCCAGTGAGAGATACCAGAAGATACCAGAGGTTGTCTGCAGACTTTCACATAGACTTAAACATGTGTACCTACAAATACACAAACATGCACATACACAAAAATGAATAAATAGTAATGAATGTCACTGTACTGAAATGAAACTGTGATGTTTAGAAAATCCTGAGAAAGGGTATAAATGGTAGGAAAGAAGACAGCCATGTGGAAGTTTTGCCCCGGATGCATACAGGATCACATTGAGTGTTGACCACAAAACAGATTTGGGGAGGAGAAGGAAAAGTTTTCCAAGAGGAGGGAGTAGTGTGTGAAAAGGCCAAGATCCGGCTCAAAGACATAGTATAATCCAAAGAGTAGCCATGTGGTGTTTATGGGTGAGCAACAGAAGATGAGGAACACAGGTGAGAGTACAGACAGAGGTTCCTGGACCTTAAGTTCTCCCCATAGGATGAATCTGTAGAAACCTCCATTTCTATTTGATGTTAAGGACCTTACTAAACACAGAACACAGAAACAGCTTCTAAGACCTTAGCACAGTTTGTTTTGAACCCTAGACTCCGTTAGCTTCACAGCAGAATTTCTGCCTAAGACTTGAAGAAAAATGGTCTTCAAGCTAAGACAAATATTTAGAGTTTTAAGAGCTAAGCCTACAAATTTGGAGCCACAGAGAAATCGAATGTCAGATGTGCAACTTTGCTGTTCCTAATTTAAAGCAGACTTTGTTTTCTGGTGGAAGATAGATTGACATCCCCCTCCCATCTCAATAACATGGTAGAAACCACTTCTGAAGAGCCAATGTTTTATGTTATAGACAACCAAATTGAGTAAGGTAGCAGTAGAGAAAAAAGTGACGTCAATATGGCTTTAACCATGAATCAAAAGAAATAAATCCCCAGTTTTGCTGAAGTCATTCCAGTCTTATTTGGACTAGAAGGGAAAAGTGAAGTTTTTCATCTCTTTTGATTCTTTTTGTCTTCTTCTGCTCTGACCCTAATATTCATTCTGAACAAATAGAGCTTGCTCAGCGAGAGGGAGGGGTTTCATGCATCCTTCACCCTGCTTAATGTGGAAGGGGTACAAGGGGATGCTTGGATTCCTGAGTACTTGATAGATCTTTGCTCTTTGCCTCCATGCTTAATTCTATTACAATGCACAATCCAACATAAAGACTCCTGTTTTCATTTTCAAGCAAAAGGTTGAAAAGGTTGAACAGCTAAGGTTCAGAAAAGAATGAATTTGCTAAGGTCACAAAACTCCAGTAATACCATGTGTGCCTGGCAAGCCATAATCTGACCTCCAAACTCTGACTCCCCCTCAAACATTTTAGACCCATATTCTCCTCCCCCAATCTCATCCCAATGCCTTTGTGTCATCCAGAGAAATCACTAGTAGAACGTGGCTATACAAAAATCTATAAATGAAGAGTTAAAGGAGTTTAATAGCATAAGCCATGGAACCATTCAATCATTTGACAGATTGTTTTTAGCCATTATGATGTAGTAGGCTTAGTCTAGGCTCAAATCAGACTGGCAAACCCTGGCCCCATATGGAAAGACACATTCAATATCTTTTTTTTTTTATAATGGCTCAGGATTAGAGGACTGATACTCACAAAGCAATCTCTGAATGTAAGGATCATTACAGAAGCACTGTAGAAACAGGTAGTAAGTCCAATGTTTAGCACATTCAATGACATGATGTGAAGATGAACAATAAAGCAAGACTGGTGTCAGGGCCTGTTGATGAAGGGTGCAGAATCTTAGTGGGACAGCCAGAAAGGCCACCCTGAGCAATTGTCATTAGAAGTTCAATGACTTCGAGGAGTCACCTATGAGCCTTGTGCTGATGACTTGGGAGATATTGAATGTGCCTCTATCTGTGTTGGAATGTCAATCACTTTCCAATATCCAGTGTAGGAGTTCAGTAATAAAAATGCACCTTCACACTTCTATGTGATACAATTTATTAATGCCACATAAGAGGCATCTCTTCTAAAGTTATCTCACTTGCCAGGGGAAAGGTTGTGTACTTAGGACAAAGCCATTTCTGAACATTCCTTTATGATAAGAATAAGCCTTCTGAAGTTAATCCCTGATTCCCAGGATGTACTTACAGTCCTCCTCACCTAGATAAAGGTTGCCCTTACTGGCTCCTGGGCTTGTACACTGTGTATTCTCATCAACTTGTGATTTTCTTTCAGACTACACTTGGATCCCTAAGTCACAAAGCTATCCTCCCTCTGCAATGGCATGAAGGAAAACTTCAAGGAATGGTCTCTAGAGTGCCTCCCCATCCCCAGAGCTGCACAGGCTTCTACTTCCAATGAAGCTGTCAAGTCATGTAGGAGGTTCCTCACACTCCCCCCAAGGCATTGCTTCTGTGTTTAGTCTGGGCTGTCTCCAGAGTAGAATGATGAAACAGAGGGAACAGATACTTGGAAAGTATCTGTCACTTGCTGGCCAGCTTGTCCTTGTGATTTTCTTTTACCAGAGGATCTTCGAAGGTAGATTAAAACCCATGAGGTAGGTATAAGAGGAAAAGAGCCACTTATGAGCTACCACTCAAACTGTAGGAAAGAAACAGCCACATGCATGGAATGGCTTCCATAGGGAATGCTGAAATCAAGGTGATGACATTCTGGAAAGGTTCTTAGAAAGGATCCCCACATTATTACAAAGACAATGTTGGGGATGAAGTAGGGTGGATAGGCAGCAAAGGGCTGGGGAGTGATAATGCGTGAGCTTGGTATCGTCTTTGTCATTCGTGAGAGCATATGAGATAAACCTTTTGGTCATGACACTTCGTATCTGTTCTAGATTGCATCTTGTTGCTATGATACAAAACCAGACTTTTCCTCATACAGGGTACAGAATTTAGCTGGGTGGGATCTGAGGGCAACACTCCCTTTATTCCATTTCTCCCTAAGCTTGACCTTAAACTTCTCAATTCCTTGAGCACAAGACTTTAAATTTCCTGGTGCTCTTTTTCTCCTTAAACTACACATTTTGGTTTTGTTTGGTTTTGTTTTGTTTTTGTCTGTGCTTGCTCTTTTTAATTGTAGACTTGCCTAAGAGTGACCACTAATAACCACGTGACACAGTCGATACTAGATTGTCTTGAAATCCCCCCTGCTAATGCCATGAATTCAAAAACTCTTCAATTTAGCCTCAGGCTAAATTTGGAAAAGGGCAAAAAAGCAGCCACATTCTTTGCCAAAATATCACAAGAATAGTCTTTAGTATTCTACCCCATCCTCCACCCTCCCTCCCACTCCCTGCTGAAAGCTCTTGATCTGGGCCTCCACAATCCTCATTGATCACAGCACTACTGTCTTCCATTATTCTACTAGAAACCTCCATTAAACTATGCTTAAAGTGTTCAATTGCTTTGCAAAGTCACAAAGTCTACTGTATTTCTCCAAAAAAAAGCGTGGTCAGGCCTATCATAGCATTACCTCCGTCCCTGGTATCAACTTCTGTTCTAGTTAGTATTATATTCCTGTGAGATGACACTGTGACCAAGGCAAGTTATAAAAGAAAGCAATTAATGTGGGGTCTTGCTTACAGTTTTAGAGGCTTAGTCCATGATCATCATAGCAGGAAGCATAGTGACAGGCAGGCGAGTAGAGCATTGGGGCAGTAGCTGAGAGCTTCCATCTGAACCTTAAGCACTTGGGAGAGAGACAGAGACAGACAGACACACAAAGGTAGAGATAGAGACTGAGCCTAGTATAGGTTTTTGAAACCTCAACCCCACACACACACCTTCTCAAACAAGGCCACACCTCCTAATCGTCCCTAAACAATGTACCATCTGGAAACCAAAGGCTGAAATACATGGGTCTGTGGGGCTGTTCTCATTCGAACCATCACAGTGCCCTTGGAGAAATGTGGCTTCAGAGACTGATTCCAGTGGTGACCCAGGCTGGCAGCAAGGAAAACAAACACTGCTCCCTCCATGCAAGCAAATTCCACAGACACTTTTTGAGGGAAAGGGCTCTTCTCCCGAGGTGATTATCAGTCAGAGGATTTATGACAGCCCAGGTGTCAAATCTCATCTCAGGTATGTCGGGGCTCTAATAGATTCTTGGTTACTTCCCTACCAAGGTGTTAAGGATAAAAAGGAATTCTTAGGATCAGAAGTCTTCTCTGGGTTTTAAGGGATGAGCAGGTACTTTGCAAGCAGTTAAAGGCAGAGGAGTATTGCAGACAAAGGCTACACCATGGCCACAAACCTGGAGGTGAGCTGTCATGCCCAGAAGGATGACAGAAGCTCCCCACAGTGATGGCTCATGGAAAAAGTAGTAATGGAGACCAGGGACTTCCTAGCATTTCCAAGGCCTCAAATTATGACCTACTATGTCTGTGATGTTATTTGTATGTGACTCTTATCACCTCTATGCATTGGATTACTAATTCCCATTTTGTAGATATAAAATCCGGGTCTTAGAATGGTTGCGAAAGCCCCTAAGTTCATGCCACTGAACTGGGATTTCAACCCAAATCTGTCAGGTGACCAGGCCCAGGTCATACTACTATCCCAGTTCATCCCAAGGCCTGTCAAGCGAATGGCTAGGGCTGCTGCTTCTCTGTGTCATGACTTGTCATCCCATGATCCAACTTTCCCATTTCTAACAATGCCTTTGGATCTCTGCGGGGTGCCTGCCTCTTCTAGCCGGGCATGGGACAGCATCCTGACTGGAGCTTTGCCCTCACCAACATGCACTCTAGTAAAGGGAGAGAAGGTTTTTCATGATGAGTTAAATTGAATGGGGAGTGAGTGTTGGTTGCGGGTGGATAGAGAGGAAGAAGAATTACTTTCCCTGTGAGAGAAGCTCTCTGCAGAGGTAGATGGGTGAGCTTTGAACGATAAGAAGTAAGCAAACGTGAGATCTTGGGGAACACTATATGCAGAAGGAAGGGCAAAGATCTGGGGAAGGGCGTTTGAAGCACCTGCGTTTGATGCTACAGAGAATGCAATGCAGTGCACCGTGCAGGAAAGGGGATTGTGAACAGCAAGTGGGATAACTCAAAGGTGATACTGTCAGAGTTACAGGAACAGCTTGCTTGGAATAGCTGTTCAAAGGCCTGAGAGAAATATATATATATATATATATATATATATATATATATATATATATATATATCTCACTGTGTTTCTTTCTGACTGTGTGATACTGGGAAGGTGACCTAAACTCTTTGGGCCTCAGGCCCCTGCTGTGTACAATGGAGGTAGGTCATAGGCTCTGCCTCACAGGCTGAAAGGTGATTTTACATACTAAGTGGCAGCTTGTCTCTTTGCTAGACAGTTAGTTCAACAACCATCTTTGTAGGGACTATGAGGCTCCCTGCATGCTCTTGAACATGACTACTAGAAGGACTTAGACGATCTGTTGCTACCAAATGGATCATCATGAGTCCATTCTGATAAGCAGCAGGCCACCCGAGCAAGCTTCCATCAGACCAACACACTTAAACCAATGAGTGGTTCCAGGTCGCTGGTATTGGATGCCGTAGCAGTCTGTAGAACCTGGAGCAAGACTGTAGTGACACTTGATGCCTAAAATTAGCCTTTAGTTGCTTTTGAGAAGCATTTCTTAAACTATGGCATAAATACAAATTTCCTTAGATCTGCTGGCAATGCCAATGGTCAGTGGCTTGAGCAGGCCTAAAATGCTCAATTTCTTATATTCTCTTCAGTGAAGGAGGTTCATCCAGAACCTCATTTTAAGCAGCACACACTTAAAGTCAATGACCTCCACAGCACAGGAAACATTTGGCTCACCACAGGATGGGAAAGCCCAATGTGAATGCACTAGGAAGGAGAGCTCCTAAAAGGCCAGCTCTGAGCTGAGCCTTGCTATGGGCAATGGAACACCAGGTCCACCTTGCACTGCCTTGCACTATCTAGAAACAGGAAACCATTTAAAGCAGTAGAATAGCCTAACCACATGGTCTGAGGATATTCAATGTTAGCCAAAGAGAGTTGAGCAAGTGACATTTAGAACATAGGTCTAGTCCTAAAGAAGTATGCAGCCAGATGAAACAGCATTACGAAGGGCCAAGACTACCTAGCTACAAAAGGTTCCCAACAACCCCTATTCAAATCATCTGTCTGATCCTGCATTTGCTCTTGCTATGGCTTCCATGTGACATAAATCCAGTCTTGCAAAGGAGAAGCTTCCAGCTGTCCTGCCCCAGAAATGCGAGACCAGCTGTCCCTGGACTACATGAGGATCTGGGAGGCAGAGTTGAGCATCACCTGACAGACGTGACAATTATGAAACTCACCTCCACCCCAAGCACATTGCACCACCAATGCCACCCAGACACGGCTTCAAATGTCCTTCTTTCCAAAGACTTGTGACTAGGAAGTGTGATTGCCCTTTGATCGCTGCTAATAATAGTCCTTACTCTGCCTTTTTTTTTTTTGAAACGACAATGAACTTTGAAACATGTGATGGCAGTCAGTCACATCAGCTGATCAGCTGACTATCCCTTGGGTAAGCTTCCTCAGGAAGCCGAAGCCCAGCATCCAGGGAGCTGCCCGAACCCTTTAAGAATAGGAAACAGAAATGCACCCAACATGAGCATGGTCTTTGTGCCCAGCAGGCACACAGCCTATTTAAATGAAGTAGAGGTTACACACACACACACACACACACACACACAGAGGCTTGGCATGCAACTGAACACCTGCCTGTACTACCGTCAGCCAGGCCACTTACTTCCATCTTTGTTTGTTCTATCTTCCCTGGCTCATAGAAGGTACTGGTTGTAAGAAGCTAAGCTCAGCAGGTGGCATGCTGGGAGCACACAGTGAATAAGGACAGTGGAGGACTCACTAAGATTCCGAGCAAGTAAAGTCAGATTTTATTTTTTTAATTCTTTATTAATTACACTTTATTAACTTTGTATTCCTGCTGTGATTCCCTCCCTCCTCTCATCCCAATCCCTTCCTTCCTCTACTCTCTGCATGCATGCCCCTCTCCAAGTCCACTGATAGGGGAGGTCTTCTTTTCCTTCCTTCTGGTCCTAGTCAATTAGGTCTCATCAGGAGTGGCTGCATTGTCTTCTTCTGCTTCCCTCTCAGGGGGAGGTGATTAAAGAGCAGGCCAATCAGTTCATGTCAGAGACAGTCCATGTTCCTATTACAATGGAACCCACTTGGATACTGAACTGCCATGGGCTACATCTGTGCAGGGTCTTAGGTTATCTCCATGCATGGTCCTTGGTTGAAGTATCAGTCACAGGAAAGACCCCTGTGCTCAGATTTTTTGGTTCTGTTGCTCTCCTTATAGAGTTCCTGTCTTTTCCAGATCTTACTGTTTCCCACTTCTTTCACAAGATTCCCTGCACTCTGCCTAAAGGTTGCCCATTAAGTCTCAGCATCTGCATTGCTAGTCTGCAGGGCAGAGCCTTTCAGAGGTCCTCTGTGTCAGGCTCCTGACTTGTTCCCTCTTTTCTCCTTCTTCTGATGTCCATCCTCTTTGCCTTTCTGGATAGGAATTGAGCATTTTAGCAAGAATCCTCCCTCTTGATTAGTTTATTTAGGTGTACAGATTTTAGTAGGTTTATCCTATATTATATGTCTATATGAGTGAGTATATACCATGTGCGTCTTTCTGCTTCAGGATAGCTCACTCAGGATGATCTTTTTCAGATCCCACCATTTACCTGCAAATTTCATGATTTCCTTGTTTTTTATTGCTGAGTAATATTCCATTGTGTAGATGTACCACAATTTCTGTATCCATTCCTCCACTGAGGGGCATCTGCACTGTTTCCAGCTTCTGACTATTACAAATAAGGCTGCTACAAATATAGTTGAGCAAATGTCCTTATTGTGTACTTGAGCCTCTTTTGGATATATGCCTATCGGTGGTATAGCTGGATCTTGAGGAAGTGCTATTCCTAGTTGTCTGAGGAAGCACCAGATTGCTTTCCGGAGTGGTTGTACAAGTTTACATTCCCACCAGCAGTGGAGGAGGGTTCCTCTTTCTCCACAGCCTTTCCAGTCATTGACTGCCGACCCCAGTGTCTCTTCATTCTTCATGCCCTCTTCTTGTTGGAATCGCATTGACTTACTTACTTTTCTATTTCCGACACCATAACCAAGGGTACTTACAGAAGGAATTTAAAGGGGGCTGATAGTTTTCGAGGGTTAGTGTCCATGGCTTATGGTGAGGAGTGTGGTAGCAAGCAGGCATGATGCTGGAGAAAGAGCTGAGAACTTACATCTTGATCCACAGCGTGAGATGAGAAGCTAACTGGGAATGGCCTATGAAATCTCAAAGCCAGCCCCCAGTGATACACCTCCTCCAACAGGGCCACACCTCTTAGTCTTTACCAAACAGTTCTACCAACTAGGGGTAAAGTATTCAAACACATGGGGTCTGTGGGCACCATTCTCATTCAAACCACCACAGGGCCCCTTTGCCATAGGTCTTCAAGGCCTCCCACTAAAGGCCTTGAATGTGCTCCCACAGTGTGCTTTCTTGCACAGAATTGCAGAGTCTGAACATTGGCTTGCCCTGGGCAAGGCAAGTAGAAAGGACAGAACGGCAGACAGCTATCCATTTCTGTACTTGCATGTCTTCCTATAAAGGCTTTCTGCTTTCAGTCCTCCCCCAAAACTAGGCTCTCCTCCTACAGATCTACCACTACCCCACTGAAAGGGTGTAGGCAAGTGGTTCTCAGCCTGTGGGTCATTACCCCCGAAGAGATTGCATATCAGATAGTTATATTACAGTTCATAACCGTAAAAAAATTACAGCTAAGAAACAGCAATGAAATAATTTTGTAGCTGGGGTCAGCACAACATGAGGAACTGTATTAAAGGGTTGTGGCATTAGGAAGTGTCAACCACTGGTTGAGATTCTCAGGCCCCTGAAATCCTATCTGTCTGTGTTTGTTTCCTCCAGTGATGATCGAGCTGCCTAAGGATGGGGCAACACATTCTGCAGCCCTGCCTTCCCAGCACCTAGAGCAATTATGTCTGTATATCTTGTTTTAATGCGGGAGTCTCACTTAATACACATTAAACAAAAATACAGTTGAAAGAAAGCTCTATCCATAAAAACACATATTCAAACTTGCTAAAGGTGGCTTCAGGAGGCTTTTGTAGACTTGCTCCCATGTAAAGCCAGCAATTTCCCTTTGGGCAGTGTTGGCTCTGGCCTGAACTCTATATGGAATTTTGCAGGCCCTGGGCAGGCATCTTGCTTGAGTTTTGTTTTAGCCTCCTCCTCCTTCCTCCTCCTTCTTCTTTCTTCCTCCTTCTCCTTCTCATCTTCTCTTCTTCCTCTTCTTCCTTCTCCTCCTCCCTTCTCACTCCTCCTCTCTTCCTCCTTCTCCTCTTTTCTTCCTCCTTCTACTACTTCTTGTTTTTCTCGTTCTTGTTCTCCCCCCTCTTCCTTCTCCTTCTTTTTTAATTAGACCTGAAACTACAGAGTTTCTTAAACCCTTTTCAACCAAAGCTCTTGTTTTCTTGTCACCTGCTTACAGATCATGAAAATTTATAAATATAGCCAGAAGTCCTTAATAAGATTTCAAAGAGCAGATTCCTTCTAGGGGGAAACAAAAGTTCAGGAAGGATGCAGTCTGGAGACTATGATCCAGTATAGTCTTGTTCCCTCTTAGCAGACTGTATCTGATGACCTTCCCTGATAGACGACTTCCAAGAACAAGGAGGCAGGGACAGTGTGGGGCAAAGAGGTACCATATGTCTATGGTTAGATATACTTGTGTCCATTTGATGGCAGGGGTGGGAAGCAGATACCTTACTTCTCTGAGCCTCATTCTTCATCTATGAATGTATGTGTTGCAGGGCCTGTGAGGGTTTTGCTTGAATTTCTGTGTGAGATGGAGGAGTGCTTGTAATCCAGATTTTGGGCTACTTTATTGGGTTTCTATATCTACCACCCTTCTCCACTCCAGTCCCTTTCAATCATCCAACACTGGGAAATTGAGAAAGGTTAGTAGGAAAAGGGGTCATAAAACTCTTTACACTACTTCCTGATGATTAGGGGCATCGAGTTCCTGGGGGTAAGTCCAATCTTCATCATCAGAATACCAGCAACCAGCAATCCAGCAATAGTGAAAGCAGCAGCAGCAGCAGGGGGAGCAGAAGCCAACACAGGCACTCTTGGGGCTCTACCACTTGTACCCTTTCAACAGGCCCCAGAATTCCAAACGTAAACTGTCTGCAGCTGGCAAAAATCACACCCTTCCTACAGCACAAGACAAATCATAGCTCATGGCTGTAGACAATCTGAAGCAGCCTCATATCCCACACCTAGGATTAAAACAAAAACATGTTTACATAACATAATTCGGGTTTAAAAAAGAATAAAATTCCCACCACAGGTGTTTTAGTAACTGAACGCCAGTCTTGGAACTGGAAAAGCTCACCTGACACTCACACCTAAACCATCCCCACTCTGCCTGAAAAGGGAAGTGTCCCCCTCCCATGGTTTCCCCTTTGTGTAGGCTTACAGGCACCAATGATGAGGTTGTCACTACTACAGAGTTCTCCCTTGGACTGAGAAAGTGGTGTCTCCAGAGCCTTTCTTCTTTTATCTCTCTCCACTGGGACCACTGAAAACAAGGCTAAGCCCACACCCCAGTGTAGCCTTCTGCAGGAAAGAAGAAAGCTTTCCGCCATCACGGTGGGGCCCATAGAATTCTTGAGGCTTTAGTTAGGTTTCTACAGAAACCCATTCAAGTATAAAGAAAGGAAGATTGATATGTTGTTTTCAGCCCTTCTGCATCCCTTGGGTCCACATCCATGGATTCAACCAACTGTGAGTTGAAATTAGTACTATATGGAAAAAAATTCTTGTGCCTGTATTGAATACATACAAGCTTATTCTCTTGATTATTCACCGAACGGCGAGTATAACAAATGTTAACAAATCATTCATATTGTTCTAAGATTATGAGTGACCTGGAGATTGTGTGAAATATAACAGAGGTTGTATATGGGTTATATTGGCAAATACTCCCTATTTTAAATGAAACTTTAGCATTAGCAGGCTTGGGGGTTGTGCATACAGGTAAATATGAGAGACTGTGTTAGCACACATCAAGAGTAGCCTTTGGAAGATCCAGGAGGGCTTCCTAGAGAAAGTGAGAGTTAAATCGAGTAGAAGCTGGGGAGTGCTTCTATACAGAACTCTGAACAGTTGTGTCAAGGCTGAGATGCAAGCACAGGCCTTCACTGTTACAGCAACAGGGTACAGGTGACATCAGTAAGGGGCTTATGACAGCCTGTCATCCCTCTCGAGTCATCACTGCTTTCTTGCTAAAGTCTACCCTTGAGCTACTCTCTCTTTCACCCTGGCCCCACTCTGACAGCACATTTCCCAGCTAACCTCATAATAGGCAGTGTTACAATCATCCATGAGGGCACAGATATGAGGCAGTTGAGGCTACTGTGAGTTAAGGTCCAGATCTGTGGCTCCTTCTCTCTGCACATCTGCTTTGACAGTGAGTGGGAGACAGCAGCGTCTCCTCCCTGGGCTGCTGTGTGGGTTAAATGAGAGGTTATAGAAAAGGTGTCCCAATCCCTGGCATGTGTGTGGTAGATATTTATGTCTGTCCTCGTTTGACAAGGTCGTGTGGGTGATCTGATATTAGACATCCCTCATAGCAGGTAATGTCATATTCTGTGCTGCTTGCCAAGGACTTACATCAGAACTGAGTTGGAGCAAGTTCAATGATGTGCCAAGCCCTCAGGAAGAGCAGCTAAGGACCCTAGGAGCAAGTGAGCCCTGCAGCCCAAGAACTTGCCCTGGAGGGCAGGTCTTAGGAGTGGCTGTAGAGCCTCTACAACATGGTTCATACAAAGGGAAAGAACTGAATTCATATCACGGTGCTCTGCAAAGGCCTCAGCATCAGAGGCAGCAGATGCCTCTAGTGGTGGAAGTCACAACACCGCTCCTCATGGCACCTGGGCTTCTCCCTGAGGCTGTGCTCCATTCTGAGAGCCTGTTCTTCCCTGAAGAGATAGATTAGCTCTTCAAATCAGCCTTGAAGCCTGCAAAGACTTGCCTTTGTTTCCTGCCCGAATCCCTCCCTCCATGATGGGGCCCTGCTTTGGCTACAGTCCACACTCAAAAGAATGGTCCCCCAGAAGCCAGGAGCATCAGAGTCAGATGGAGTCACTGAGGTTGCTAGAGGATAACGATACCTGCTTGCTGTGTCCTTTCTTGGCTGTAGCTGGACCTCCCTGAGAAGCATTACAGAACCCTTCTGGGAGGATTGGTGTGGCAGGAATCAGGATGTAAGAAGGCTTCAATGTAAGAAGGAGCAGATGACAGGCTTGGGTTTAGAGGTAAGGGAAGAGTTATGGGAACCTGCAAGGGAGGCAGAGTGGCCAAGACTGGCAACAAGAGCAAGACACATCAGGCTATGATTGAAGGGGAGGCTTGGACACTTGAACAAGACAGCTGTTCACCTTAAGAGTTATTCCATAGGGCCTGCAGCCAATTTAGAGACTAGTAAACAGTTCAGGAGTGGGAGCAGGGTTGGGGATACAACTGCTCTCTTTACACTGCTCTCACCACACTGGAGTATCTCTTTGGCCATAATATAAGGTCCAAGTAATGACTTAGAGGACACAGAAACTTGGGGATGCAGGGCAGGTTCTTTTAGGGAGCAGAGCAGACAGAGTGGGCAGGGCAGTGGATTGGATGGGAAGGACTGCCCAGAAGGAGCACAGCCAAAGCAGGTTTCTTGGAACCCTGAAGGGAGAATATAACAGCCAGCCCTGAGGTGGGAACCTTCCCCAAGAAAGAGAGTGACATTTAATAAAAAGAGCGATCCAGGCTGAAAAGTAGCTTTTGCTTTCCCAGCCAGATCAGGGTATTCAAAAGTACAAGTGTCCAGCACATCCTCCATAATATGCCACATGACCATAGACATTTCTTACTCTGGCTCTTATACAACTGTGGGGAGCAAAGAAAGGGGTTCTTCAACATTCCTGAACCTCACCCATCTTCCTCATGACCAAGATCTTAGCAGGCCACCTTAAAAGAGGAAGCAATGGTTCCAGTCTGATGGTAAAATAATAGAAAGCATGATTATGCTGAACAGCCAGTAAATGGTTTGCTGAGAGCATTTCAGATACTTGGAAGAAAGAGTCTGTCTGTGTTTACTCACTGCAAAAGCAAGTCTGCTGGCCATTGGGCAAGAGCAGGTGGTCACAGATGTGTAACAGACAAGAGTCCTGACCATGATTTATGCCACAGTTGCCTCTCTGTCTTGCAACATGGCCCAGAACACTCAGTTTTCCAGCTATGCTAATCTTCTATGGTGTCCTTAGACACCCTACCTCTCCTTACCTCTGGACCTTTGCAGGGGCTGTTCTTTTAGTCCTGAGGCATTGCTTTCCCACTAAATTCTCTCCCAGCTGGATGAACTCGGCCATAGTTTTGTATCATCACTTGCTCCTCAGAGCCCCATTGGCACCTTGAATCCTGGAGAAGGGCTTTTTCTAGGAGCACTCACAGTTCCTCTACAATGTTCACTACAGGGCTCGGTTCTCCAGTGTATGGTGTTTGGACTTAGCCTGGCTTTCTTGGAAGACTGGGAAATACCTATCTCATTTACTATTCTTCCCATGGACCCAGCTCACTGCCCAGCACCCAGTAGGTACCTAGAAAGCATGTAGAGAGGATTGTTGATGCTGATGTAGACAGCCACTGTGGCCCACAGAGGGAAGACAAGGGAAAAGTCTCCAGTAATGGGGCCAAAGTGCAGCCACCTCCCTGAGGAGGAATTCCCAGAATAACGGTGGCCAAACTGAGGACCTTATAGAAGTAGGTGTCTGGTGAGGACAAAAGAAAAGGTGATCCAGGCAGAAGGATCAGCATATGAAAAGGTCCCAAGGAATAAAGACTTTAGCGAGTCATAAAGAATGGATGACAGGAAGGATTGTAACAATGTGGGACACAGATTTTGGTGAGGGACCTTGGTCAGGGAGCAGGGGGACACATTGTGATGAGGCACAGGACTTGGAAAGTCCCAAGCTGGGGACCCCATTTTGCCATTTCCTGGTGATGTTCCTGAGTCTCAGTGAATTAGGATAACTGTGGTTACTCCCTCATAGGAAGATTTGGTGAGATAAAAACGAAGAAGCCTTTGGCCAACACAGCCCAACAAACGACCAGTTCTTCATTCCATATTGTTCTTTCAAGAAACAGGGATGTAGTTTGTGAGTACTTTCTAATGCATACCCCACTGGGTACCCAAAAGGACACCCCAGGGATGGGATTGCACCCAGGAGGCAGGCAAGGTGCTCAGAAAGGCTCTGGTGTCAGGAGGAAGCAATGGGAATTTTTAGCAGAAAGAGGGGCCTCAAGAGAAAAGGTGGGAGAAAGAGGAGCATAGTTGAGCCCCAGGAGGAGACATGAGCCATTATTTGAGAGCAGAAGTATTAGGGTCTAATAATTAGACAAAGTGGCCTTAAAACAGCTGGGGCAGGGTGTGTCTGGAGCAAGCGGAGAAACAAATACGAGCTTCAGCTTTCTCTCTGGTAGAGCAGGGTTGTCAGCCTCACCTCAGTGGCCTATGGAGCCACCCAGCAGAGTCCTGTCAACTGTCCTGCATAGAGAAGCCATGATCACTGAGGGAGCAGTGGGTGATTTTCTCTGAGATGTTTCAGAGCAGCATGAAAGAGAACAAAAGAAGTGCACAGCCTAGGCCACCAGCCACCAGCCACCTGCCACCTGAGGGAACAAACCATCTGGAGGCCATCAGCAGCCAAAGACCCTTTGGTGTGTGGACAGGGTGCTCAGAGAAAGACGAAGACAGTTATTTGGGAAGTGACTGAAGTAGATCTAACCTTTGCCTCCTGTGTGGATACTGACCACAAGACTAACCCCTGGGACCTGTCATGAACAAGACCAAGTGTGAAGCCTACCATTGCCAGTGACAACCATGTTCATACACTGAGCTTCCTGTCACTGAGTCATGTTCTGGTTTCCTCTAAGCTCCCAGATCCTTGTAGTCTCTATCAAATGAATTCAGGTAAAACCAGCAGGATGAAGCTCAGGATAATTGAGGCACTCTGTCACAGTTAGCTTCAGCTGTCAACTTGACACCAACTTAGAGTCACCTTGGAAGACAGAACCTCCACTGGAGAATCGCCCCAATCATCTAGGCTTGTAGCTATGTTCACAAGGCTTTCTTTTAATTGCTAACTGACATGAGGCAGGGGGGCAGCCCTATCGTGAGTAGGTGAGTCAGCACTGGTTAAGAATGGTAACTGAATGTAAGCCTGGAGCAAGGCAGTAAGCAGCGTTCTTCTATGGCCTTTTCTTTAATTTTTGCCTCCAGGTTCCTGCCTTGAGCTCCTGTCCAGACTATGTTCGATGATGGACTCTGATATGGAAGTGTGAGCCAAATAAACCCTTTCATCACCAGGTTGCTTTTGGTCAGTGTTTTTTTTTTTTTTTTTCACAGCAATAGGACATACTTGCAAAGATGAGATTGGACATTTGCCTAAGGGATTATTATGGAGGAGAGCATTGTCACAGGGTGAGAGTAGACGGTTGCCAAAGAGTAGACCACTGCAAAAACCTGAATTTCAGGTAAGTTTTTTATATTATTTATTAAATTCTACCCTCTCCTTTGTGCCATATTGTGTGTGTGTGTGTATGTGTGTGTGTATGTGTAATTATTTATTTTCCTTAAAAAATCTGAATTCCACAAGTAAAGAAAATACGTGATATCTGTCTTTTTACATCCAACTTATTTCACTTAATATGATCTCCAGCCACATCAATTTTCCAGCAAATGAATTAACTTGAACAAATGAAATAGTGAATGAGTTAATCTTTATGAATGAATAAAACTCCACTGTGCATATGTGCTTCATTTTCTTTTTCCATTCATCTATTGGTGGACACATAGCTGACTCTAACTTGGCTATTGAGAGCTGTTCAGGTACCTGACCTTGGATTCCTTCAGACACATACACAGCAGTGGTCTAGCTGAGTCATAAGGTAGTTCTAGTTGTAGTTTTCAGAGGAACCACAGGACTTATTTCCATAGTGGTAGGTAGGGCCAATTTGCACCTGTTAACCATTGTGGATTTTTAGCACCTAGGTGTTTGGCAGCTACAAATTAATAAGTACAATATTGGAGGAAGTGTGTGCACTGGGGCCCTCTACCCTGCTGTTACTTTACTCATCCCTGAACCTACTCTATCAAGTTCCTTTTATGGAAATGCCGCTTCAGAAAACAGCCCGGAGCAAGAGTCCTTGGAAGATTCCTCGTGTGTATGATTCATTCCTCAAGTGGGGAGGAAATGAAAGGTAGTACTCTAAGTGGTAGGTGAGATGTTAGTGTCCCTCATGCAATCTCTACAGTGACCTACAGAATGGGTTATGTTAGGATGTCCATTAATAGACAAGGACAGCAAGGTACCACAGGTTCATACCAGCAAAATATGACATCTAGTAAGCTGGAAGATGGGCTTGTGATTGCATTGGGGTGGACCCGCCAGTCCTGGAACACTTTCTGTTAAAAGTGCAGTGCAGATAAGTCTCTTCATGCAACACACCCTTAAGACTCCCCGCACAGTTTAGATGGTTCAGTCATCATCCTGCCTAAGAGATGATCATAGCCAGTCTAGGATTTCCACCTTTGAGGTATCTCCTGATGGAAATGCACTAGCTACCCTTGACTTACCTATAATTCAACTGAGGAATAAGTCTGGGTAATAAGTAAGTCTTAAGAATGATGAGATATAGATTTCCTTCAGCATTAGGTCCTGGCCCCTTTGACTCAGCCAAGACCTAGGCCACTTGCCAAGAGGTAGTTTGTAAAGGGAGAAGATAATGGGGTTGGGTCTATGGTGGTTTAAATATAAGTGTTATCCCCAAATCCAGTCATAATGTAAGCAGTGCTCAGAGGCAGGTCTCCTGGGGAGTGATTGTATGTAGAGGGTCCTGCCTTCACAAATGGATATATCCTACAATGAACTGATACTTTTCTAGCATTATTTGGGGGTAATATGTTAAGAAGTTGGGGCCAGTTGGAGGAAATAGGTCTCTAGAGACATGCCTTTGAGGGTATGTCTTGTTCACTGCCCCTCCCTCTCCCTTTGCTTTCTAGTTGCCAGAAGTGTGCCTGATTTTACCACCATGACATGCTGCCTCACCATGGCCTAAAACCGTAGACAAAAACCTCTGAAATTGTGAACCAAAATGATGCTTATTTCGAAGTACTGGACAATACTGGTTGTTTCTGTATCATGATATCTAAAGTCTGTTGGAAAGAAGGAAGAGAAAGACAGAAAGAGGAAGGGGAGAAAGAGTTCCCAAGAACTTCAAAGAAAACTTTCAGACAGGAGGCAAGCTGGGGTAACACAGAAGACTTCCTGTACCCTTCCACTGTATCTCTAACAGAATCTCTAGATTCTGTTTCACTTTGTCAAGAAACCAAAAATTGCCATTTGTATTGTTTTTATTAGACAATCAAGACTTATCAGGCTTCTGTGCCTCTCAACTCTGGACTGATTTCATTTTATTCTTTCTAGGAACTCAGGAAATAAGTCAATTTTACCAAAAAAAAAAAAAAAAAAAAAAAAGGATACCATTGCCATTGGTGATGTGGAGAACAAGATAAGAAAAAGAAACCTTGGATTTTTCAGGCCAAAAGGCTCTAAAGGCCACAATCCCTCTCTTGGCCACACACACACACACACACACACACACAGGTTTTAAATCCCCTTGTATGGTTGAGAAACTAGAGGTCATGAGTTTGGGGCTAACTTTGTCAGTCACCAGTTAGTGGTAGAGCCCAGATCCAAGTATGGGTCCTCTGGCCACAGATACCACGCACATATTCAATTTTGTCCAGGCTTCAGGGTCTAGGCTATGGCTTTCTTGATGGCATCAGGACTAATGGCTGCTTGGTCTTGGTGATACTGAATTATGGGGCATGGGCACACATTCAGCAGAGACATGATCTCCACTCACTATGCCATTTGTTTTGATTAGTTTTGATTAGTTCTTTGACAAGTTGAGAGAAACAAGCAAACAAACAAACAAACAAACAAACAGAAATCCTGATCAGGAGAAATATTTCTATGTAAATTGATGCTAGAACACAGACATGAGTAAATGTGGTTAATGAGGTCAAGGTAAATGCTATCTGATGAGGGAGAGGAGCGGTGGGCATGGTGTGGAGAAATGCCGCTCCATTTGCTGACTCTAGCTTATCTTTGAGACCTCAGCTCTCTGAGAACAAGGGAGAGCCCTCTGCGGTGCTTCAGCTACTGCACTTCTCATCTGCGCTCCAGCTACTGTGTGGTTCAAACGGAGACACAGAACCAACCTCGCAAGGTTTTGAGCAGTCAGTAAGAGGGAGCACACGCTGTGGTGCTTAGCTCAATATGGCGCAACGCTCAGAAACGCTCCAGTTTCGTGTGAGTCGTGAGGAAACAAAGGCTACAGCGGTTTCCTGAAGTGCCCTCAGGTCACGTACTCCTGTGAAGTTCCACCTCCATCCAACCCCATGTTCCCACCCCAAGTGAGTCTCACCTTTTCTCACTCGAGTCCCTCGAGACCCCAGAGAATTCACCGATGAAAGGGCGCACCACCTTTTTTGTCTTAATGCGGCTACGTTTCTGTACCTGGCTCACAACTGTGCAAAGCAGAGTCTCTCGAATTTAGCGAGTGAATCACTTCGTTCTTGGTCCCATCTTGCTGTTGGCTCCATTTTATTCCCTTGTTGGGGAACTTGAGCTACTGCTCCAGAGGAAACATGGTGGGTAGCTGTTTATTTATTTCATTTTTTTTTAGGAAGGCTGAATAAACAACTGAATGGACAATGAAGACGGTTTCTGTTTTGGAGGCGAAACCTCAACTAGACTGTGAAATAAATAAAGAGATAAATAAATAAATAAATAAATAAATAAATAAATAGCTGACTGTTTCTCAGAAAAGCCCCCCCCCCAATCCTACCCCAAACAGCTTAGAATGTTCCATCAAAGCTCATGTCATGGCTGATCATCCTCCCATCAACTATAATCTCTGTGCCCCGCCCTCACATCCCTAACATTTTGAGACTTCCTGAATGCAAAGGTACTCAAGAAGTACATGCTGGTAGAATGTTTAAGCCCATGAAATGAGGTATTGCCCCTAGCCTTTCCTAGTACAGAGGATGAAAGTGACTGAAAAGCCACAGTCTCTTAGCTGGCTGGCATTGGAACAAGATATATGGCTGCCTCAGTTTTTTTCACCATTCCTCATGGCCCTCCATATGGTTAAAACACAAGTACGTCTCTAGAAGGAAAGAAAGGAGCTGTCAGTTCCCAGTAGGAATTGGTGGAAGGTGTTTGGTAGAGGTATAGTCAGCTTTCTAGACTGCACCAAAGCCGAGAATGGAGACTCGCTAGCAGCCTCTGCCGACTCAGGCTCCTGCTCAGTAAATGGCAACTAGAAAGCACTGTGCAGATGAGCAGGTATCTTGGATAGAGAAATCAGTGGGTCCATACCAGAAAACGAAAAAATCTCTTTCAAACTTGCTCGCTCCCCTGCCATCCCTCTACTTGTGCACCTACTAGCGTGGTGGTCATCAGTCAAGGTATCTGTTTGGAGCAAACAGCTTAACATCACTGTCTCAGTACACTAAATGTAGAACAAGCACAGTTGAGTGCCTCCTGTCCAGGGTGTCCGTGACTATTTGCAGGTAGCAGATGAGTGGAGCCTGGCACACACTGCTCACTGTGGTGGGGCCCCTCCTGGCTCCCTGCCACTCTGCTCTAGTCTCTCCCATTATTGTGGATGAGCCCTGTGTCTCCTAGTTTGCATTCAACGGCTGTAAGAAAACATGATCCAAATCCACCTGGGGAGAAAAGGGCTTATTTGAAGGCTTACTTTTCCATCATGGAGAGAAGCCAAGGCTAGACCTCAAGGCGGGAACATGGAGGCAGGAAGTGAAGTGGAGGCCACGGAGGAATACTGTTCACTGGCCTGCTGCACGTGGCTTTTTCAGATTGTTCAGTAAGCTGGGCTCTCCCACATCAATCATGCATGAAGACAATGCTCCCAGGTGCGTCTACGGGCCAATCTGCCACAGGTATTTTTCCTCCCAGTTAACATTCCCTATTCCTAGATGACTCCAGCTTGTGTCAAGTTTACCAAAACCAAATCAGTATACTGTACCCAGCAAACACCTGTCCTCTACCAAAAAGCAGATCTGTCTGTGCGACACCTCTCATCTCTCTAGGGCTATTGCTCCAGCAGCCCTCTCCGTTCATACCCTCGTCACTACTGCCTGTCTCTGGGATGCGATTGCTTCTACGACGTTATAAACATACTGTTACTTCTTCCCTGTAAACATGGACACACTCTGTCAGGCTCACTCTCCCCTGCAGTTCCCACCCTGTCTCTTTGCTCCTTAAACTGGTGGGTATGTGTCCTCCCTCCAAACCCCTTCATTCCCCCTGGTTGTGCCTCTACCCTACCTCCCGAATTGCATTTGTGGCTTCCCCATCTTCTCCACATCACCCTTCCAGCTGCTCAGCCAGCACCTCTTGTTTTCCCTTCAGAACTGGATGTCTCACTGTGCCTGCCACCCAAGCCTGAGCGCTACCGCTTCTCTCCCGGACTGCTGTCATTTTTGTCCCCCTTTGCTGTCTTCTCACCTCAGTCCCCAGAAAAGTCCTTGTTAATACGTGAATCAGCTCAAGGCCTCTGTTCAAAAATACCCCACCATTGTTGCCTTCACTGTTGGCATAATCAAATCTAGAGCCACCACAATGACCAGGAAGGCCTCGTGTGGCCTATCTCCCCTTCCTTTCACCTCACAGACCTGTATTTACCTACTGCCCCCAACTTACACTTCATCATGCTTCTAAGAATTCTGTGCTTTCTCCCCTCAGAGACAAACCACAGGCTCCTCAGCTCCCCTCAAGTCTCACCTCCGAGCCACCTTCTCAGCCTCATCCTTCCTGATCTCCACCCCAACCCCTTTAATCGTACACCCTACCCCACAGCTTTCTCTGGTCTATCTTTCTCCAATTGTGATACCCTGTCATTTTCGTCATCTGCCCCCTCCTGCCCTTTCTTGAGCCTGAGCTCTATGCAGCAGGGTGACTGGAAGGGTCTGTCACTGCCTGCCTCACACTGAATGGATTTCTGTGGGCTTTGTCTTACTCTGTTGGAGGTGAAGGAGAAAAAGTTGCCTCTTGGCGGGTGTGCTATGTCTTGGGGCCCGCAGGGTGGTGGGTGGAACCTTCCAACCTCTTACAAGTACTATCAGACACACACAAGGGAAGGGAAGTGTCTTGGTAAGGGCTTCTAATGCTGGACTGAAACACCATGACCAAAAAGCAAGATGCAGAGGAAAGGGTATGTATGGCTTACACTTCCACATCGTAGTCCATCAGTGAAGGAAATCAGGACACGACTTCAAACAGGGCAGGAAACTGGAGGCAAGAGCTGATACAGACAGAGGCCATGGAGGAGTGCTGATTACTGGCTTGCTTTCATGGCTTGCTCAGCCTGTTTTGTTATAGAATCCAGGACCACCAGCCTGGGCATGGCATTACCCACAATAGTCTGGGCACTCCCCCATCAATCACTAATTAAGAAAATGCGCAACATGCTTCTTTACAGCCTGATCTTGTGGAGGCATTTTTCTCAGTTGAGGTTTTCTCCTTTTAGCTAACTCTACTTGGTGTCAAGCTGACACAGAACTAGCCAGCACATTAGTACAGTGTTTCTGGGCCATGGCCACTCAAATTTGGCTCGAGAATAAACTTTCCCTCATTCCCTTTGAGTTGTGAGAGTTATGGAGCTTTATTTTCTGTTTTTTATTTTTTGTATCAACAGTGTTTTCCTTTCCACAGTCCCTTCCAGATTGTCCCAAGCCCTCCAGCTCCTTCAGATGCTCAGGAATATCTCCATCACCAGCCTTAGCCACCATACTCCCTGAATCAGCAAAGGGGACTCCCTCACACTCCAAAATGTAAAGGCGTTTCTCCTGCTGCTTGCTGGGAGACTATCTCTAGCCCTTCTTAGGGCTCCATTGTGGTAGGTGGTAGCGTGAGCATGTGTAATTTCTCTTCTGACACAGGTGAGAAGCAAGTTCTTGAACTGCAAATGACAGTGGGGAAGGAAATACTGAGGAATACAAGGTGGAGGAGAAGGTCTGAGCCAGGTAAGAATAGGAGAACAAATGAAGGAGGAAAAACAGCGAATTACCAGGCAGAACACGGTGTGTCTGGAAGGTTTTTCGGGCCACAGTCATCTCTGCAGACACAGCAGCAGAGAAGGAGGTCACCGTGATCAGGCCTGGGGTTTTGCCTAGCACCACAGCAGGTCAAGTAAGAATGGGAGAAATTGTACAGCAGGGAGTGATTATGAGAAAATGGTGACATGAGCTATAGAGAGGGTCCCCGTCTGAAGTGTGTTGGAGTATGTCTGGCGATGGTTTTGAAAATGGAACTTTTCCCGACTAGCTCTTCCAGAAAGTTCCATGCATCACCACATTTCCAGGTGCAAGAATGTGTTTCCCACAGTACCAGGTATAGCAAGTGATGGTGGGCTTGCCCAAGATGTGTCTTTCTTTTTTTCCTTCCTTTCCTTCTTTCCTTCTTTCCTTCCTTCCTTCTTTTCTCCTTCCTTCCTTCCTTCCTTCCTTCCTTCCTTCCTTCCTTCCTTCCTTCCTTCCTTCCTTCCTTCCTTCCTTTCTTTCTTTCTTTCTTTCTTTCTTTCTTTCTTCCTTAACAAGCAAAGGGAGACTTGGCAGAAATCCGAACCCTGGGACTACCTTGGAACTCCTCCCCTGTCTGATGTGTATATGTTCAACAAAGACGTGAGAAATACCTTCCAGGTCTTTTCTTGCTGGAGCCAAGAAGAGGAAGCCGCCCAGTATTGTCAGCACAGCACAGCGTCTGCTTGTATGCAAACCCGCAGGCATTTTTAGCAACTTTGGGGAGCAGAAAGAAAGCTGTCGGTTTTGTTTGCACATATTTCTCGCCTCTGCAGAAGGCTCCTTGCCACCCAGCAGCCTCTGAGCTGCCACTTAGGAATGATGTCTCCATAGCTCCTGTCTGCAAAGCTGCAGGTAGCAAGTTACTTTACCAGTTTTCCTCTCGGTGTCCTCATTTGGAAACAAATCTTATCATAAAATAAAGGTCCTTTCCTCTGGGGGCTGGGAGCGGGGAGGGAGAGGGAGGACTGAATGTGATCTTTATCCTTCGAAAAGGCCAGCCTACCTACAAAACATTGAGCTGGATGGGAGCTGCCTGGAAAAGACGGACCTTCCCTAGAATCTGAAGGAGCAAGGTTGGAATCTCAGCTCTCTCCCTTCTCAGCTGCAAAACCTGCTCTTGTTCCCCCAGTTTCTTTTTCCCATCACTGGGACTATGAGCACGTTATCCTAAGGGGTTGTTATGGATACAGGCCACTGAGGCCAGGTAGCAGCCAGCACTGAGCCAACACACACTTGTTGCCCAGTAAATTGCACAAGCTGTTCAGCATCATCTTCGTCTTCATCATCATCATCATAAGCACAACCACCACCACTGTTATTAGTGTGTGGGTGAAAAAGTCAAGAAGAACTTGGGGAACCTGAGACTCTGAATTTGTTAAGGCAAGGATTGGGTCCTAGGCATCCTTTCATAGCCAATGTCTAGAAATACCTCGGCATTGGCAACTGCGCAGTTAAGATGGAAGCACTGTACAAGATGAAAGTAGAACTGACCAGACCTTGGAGTAGATAGCTCGAGGCTGAGTAAGAGGACCCAGTGCCCACTTCCCAGGCAGTAGACTGTCATCTCTACTTGTATTTGCACTTCATTTAGATTATTGATACAGAAAGTAGTATTATAATTTATATTTTATAAATTAGGAAACTAGCAGTCATTCATGACCTGATTAGTGTCATCCAGATAAGTAGGTAGCAGAGTGAGGAACCCAGAGGTATCTGGCTTCTTAATCCACATCCCTAACCTCTTCCCTGTCCTGACCTGCCCTGACCTTCTGTGACCTGCCCTGACCTGCTATGACCTGACAGGAAGAGGAAAGTCTGAGGTTTCGTCCTCTAACCTACTTGAGTTCCTGCTGGTCTTTATATGTTCCATGCCATCAGGAAAAGCATGGCTTCCTCCCTACAAAGACCTTAGCTGGTGACTTTCAAACCAGCCACGTTATTGTTTGGGGGTTATCTCCTGCATTTTTGGTTTTTCCCAGTAATGGCCAAATACTGAGAGTGAAGAAAAGCGCTGAAGCTCTTTATCACCCATCCTTCTGCATCCAAATATGCCCGAGGAAAACAAGGGCCCCGCCTAAGCCCCTGTCCTGGGAAGGATGCTCTAGCTTCAAAACTGAAGAGAGGGAAGGCTGAGTGAACAGAGGCATCAGCCACTTCCCACAGGAACTTCCTTTAGGATGTCACAACAGACTACAGTCATACCCCTCCGTCTAAAGAGGGTACACTGCTTGCCCACGACCACACAGACATATGTGAAGGAGTTAGGAACAGAAACTGGAGTCATTCAGAAGATAGGTTAGTGGTGTTTTTTTTTTAATTAAATTTTTATTTTTTATATTAGTTAGTTTATTCACTTTGTATCCCAGCTGTAGCCCCCTCCCTCATTCCCTCCCAATCCCACCTTCCCTCCCTCATCTCCTTTCTGCCCCTCTCTAAGTCCACTGATAGGAGAGGTCCTTCGCCCCTTCCATCTGACCCTGGCTTATCAGGTCTCTTCAGGACTGGATGCAATGTCCTCCTCTGTGGCCTAGCAAGGCTGCTCCTCCCTTGGGGTGGGGAGGTCAAAGAGCCTGCCACTGAGTTCATGTCAGGAATAGTCCATGTTCCCCTTACTAGGGTACCCACTTGGATGCTGAACTGCCATGGGCTACGTCTGAGCAGGGGTTCTAGGTTAGATCTATGCATGGTCCTTGGATGGAGAAGCAGTCTCAGAAAAGACCTCTGTGCCCAGATATATTTAGTCCTTGTGGAGCTCCTGTCCTCTCCAGGTCATACTAACTCCCCCTTCTTTCATATGATTCCCTGCACAGAATGGCAGAGAAACATTTAAAGAAATGCTCAGCGTCCTTAGTCATCAGGAAAATGCAAATCAAAACGACCCTGAGATTTCACCTTACACCCATCAGAATGGCTAAGACCAAAAACTCAAGTTACAACACATGCTGGAGAGGTTGTGGAGAAAGGGGAACCCTCCTCCACTGCTGGTGGGAATGTAAACTTGTACAACCACTTTGGAAATCAATCTAGCTCTTTCTCAGACAATTAGGAATAGTGCTTCCTCAAGATCCAGCTATATCACTCTTGGGTATATATCCAAAAGATGCTCAAATACACAACAAGGACATTTGTTCAACCACATAGCAGCTTTATTCGTAATAGCCAGAACCTAGAAACAACCCAGATGTCCATCAATGGAGGAATGGATACAGAAATTGTGGTACTTTTACACAATGGAATACTACTCAGCAATTAAAAACAAGGAAGCCATGAGATTTGCAGGCTAGTGGTGATTTTAACTGGCAAATTAACTCAGCGGGTAGGAGTCTCATTGTTAAAGGAACCCTTGGTTAGAGCAAACTGACCTGGTGGCCATCCACTCCTACTTGGCGGCTACCAGCAGACCAGCAATGTCTGTGAGTCTCCAGGTGGAGAGCTGGAACCCTGCTCAGAGGCCACGTGGATGAAACGATGCTTTTCATATAAGTCTCCAGCCCCCTCCTCAGCTGTAAAGGAGAAGACAGTGCATCTCCACAACTTGTTCCTTTGTTCCCCAAACATTTATTAGACATTAAAATAGGGGACACTCTGAGAGATGTGCAGTGGAATGCATGTATGATCCTAGCACTTAGTTTAGGAGCTAGCAACAGGATGGCTGAAAGTCTAAGGCCAGCCTGGGCTATAAATACAGACCCTGCCTCAAAAATTGGAAAGAGAGAGGAAGGAAGGAGAAAAAAGTGAAGAAATGACATAGTTTTATGACAACTTGAGACAAGGTGGATCTCTGTGAGCTCAAGGGTCATTTGGTGAGAGGGCCTTTCAATTAAAAAACTGCTTCCCTGAGATTTATCAGCAGGCAAGCCCGTAGTGCATTTTATTAATTAGTGATTAAAGTCGGAAGGCTCAGCCCTTCGTTGGTGGTACCACCCCTGAGCAGGTGGTTCTCCGGTATGTAAGAAAGCAGGCTCAACAAGCCATGGGAAGCAAGCTGGTACACAGCACTCTTCCATGGTCTCTGCATCAGCTCCTGCCTTCAGGTTCCTGGCCTGAGTTCCCTCAGTGATGTGTGTGATGTGGTACTCCACGATGAAATAAACCCTTTCCTCCCTGAGTTGCTTTTGGTCAAAATGTTTTATCACAAAAAAAAAAAAAAAAAAAAGAAACCTTATCTGGGAGGGAGAGAGAGAGGGAGGAAGGAAGGGAGGGAAGGAGGGAGAGAGTTCCAGAGTGTGTGTATATGCAATAAAGTCATATGGTTTTACTTACCAATAGGTAAGTAAAATACTTACCAGAGCTGCAAGGAAGACCCACGAAGGTCAACCAGCCAGTTAACTGCCTGATCTAGGTCTTCTTAGACCAGCACTTAGAACTGAGTCAACACTTAAAACTCCATGACCCTGCCTCTGGCCTCTGAAGGTGCTGCTCCTTCTGACTGTATCTTTCTCTTCCTTCTCTTTCTTTCTTGCCTCTCCTTCCTCATGACTGGAGTGCTGGGTCAGGAGAGGTGAGCAGACCAGACCCCTACCCATTGTAACTCCTAGCCTGGGAGACAAGACAGCTAAACAAGCAAGGACAGGACTGCAGGGAGTGTGGCCAGTGTGACAGGGAGAGAGGCCCTCCCAAGCTACTCTGCAAGCCTGCTGTGGAGTGGGGTAGTCCAGGGCCTACACCCCTCTCTTGGGAGACTACCCTGAGCCCCAGGTTGGCAGAGTTGCCCATGTGGCAGGCTCAAGGGTGTGTCAGTACACCTCTCTCAGGAGCAGTGTGTCTCTGAACCAACTTCTAGATTGGGTTCCTGGAGGACAGAGACTTGGGAATTCAAGTCTCAGTTCCCAGCATGTGCGTGCTCAGCTCAAGGCTTTCTAAATGGAAATGAACAGAAATGGATTTGTACAGTGACTGGCAGTTCTCTCCCTATGAAAGACACAAATGTCCAATCCGAGTTAGCGTCCTTTCTCTGTGAGATTCTGTGTCTGTATCTCTCAGGGAAATAGAATTGTAAGTGCCAGCTGGGTGGCAGTGGCACACATCATTAATCCCAGCACTTGGGAGGCAGAGGTAGCTGGATCTCTGTGAGTTCAAGGACGGGCTGATCTACAAAGAGAGTTCCAGTACAGCCAGGGCTACACAGTGAAACCCTGTCTCAAAAAAACAAAACCAAGCAATAAAAGAATTTTAAGTGTCCATCCTCTTCCCCCTCATCCTAACCCCTGCCCTCTTCAGCAATAGAACCTTCCAATTGACTGGTCTGGAACTCGGAGTCCACAGTATGAACACAGAAGCAGAACATCTGAGTATCGCTGAAGCTGGCCTGGATCCACAGAGCTGGTCTCTGTTCTCTCTTCCTCCAGCTTTTACGGTTCCTCTCCTCTGTGTCACAGAGCGGGCATGTAACAAACCCCATGTTCATTGCCCAGAGTCTAAGACTAGCTGTCTCAACCAAGGATAAGGACAAACCAGCAGAGCCAGGCACACTGCAGGGCAGACAGGCCTTTGAGAACATGTTTCCACGTGTGCTTCCTTTTCGTGACCCTCATTTCTCTGAGTCCCACTCTTCCCTTGCAAATTAAAAATAATTATGTGTTGTTAGCTGTTGGATAGCAAGTCGGAATTATAAATAGATATCGGTTGGAAGCAGTCTTTATGCTCCTCACAGCCAACCTGTGGGGCTGGCTTTAGTTAGTGATTCAAAACAGGAGCGGGCTCTGGGGAGACTAGCTGCCCCATCCTTCCTAAGAGACAACCACAGTCCTCACTCCTACTTCATAGCTACTCAATGGGTCCGAGATTCTCCAGCAAGTCTACACATTGAGCTCCACACTGCAAATACGAGTTCGGAGGGTTAGGAAGCAAGCAATCAACAAACACCAGGCATAGAGCCAAGCTGGCGTGAGCCACACCCAAGGCTGTGCTTGGGTCCAGCATACACACCCCTGGCCTCAAAGGCCCCTTTCTTACTTCCCCCTTTGAAGTTCCGCTCCCTGCTTCCTGCATGGAACTGGGAGAAGAGCTGCAACATGAGAGCCTGCTGCAGATACTCATACCACACTGGAACATTACTCTACCACTCTGGGTCTGGGTATTCCCGTCACAGAACGGGGATTCTGTAGTAAGAGTCCTACCAGTGCTTTAACAAGGCTTAGAATAGTATCTAGTATACAGGGAGTAGTTAATAATTGGTACCTGTTAGGATGCATGTGTAAACATTCTAGTGACGACAGCTTTCTGTATGTCACTACTGCCAAGCCCCTGGCTTGAGGGGTTTGCTATGAAAGTCTTGTCGCAGAGCTTGAAGAGAGGTTGAAGCCCCTGTCTATGTGCACTCTCCAAGGTGGTCCCTTCCTGTAGACAGCTTTCCTGAAGAAGCTGATGAGGCCGCCCACTGTGTGCCGAACACTCTTGAGGATCTGCTGTGCCCCGGGCCCTGCTTGACACTTCCTCTCTAGAGAAAATCAAAGGCACACAGGCAGAACCTGTCT